>NW_004955413.1:5785861-5788897 GCF_000276665.1 Chinchilla lanigera | reverse complement strand
GGAAGACACATCCTAACTAAATCCTCAACTGTCTGTACCCAGCTTGTGCCAGACAATATAATAAGCTCATTAGATCTAAGCTTTCCAATACTTTTCAAAGAAGTAAGCAGTCCCTAGGTCATAAATCTATAAACATTCCACTGTTTGCCCCTTGATAAAATGCATTCAATTAATAAAATAAAGGGACAAAATTCAAATACTTCTTAACAAACTGCATGGCAGATTCAATAACAACCTGACAGTGTCAACCATTCACAAGAATGCTTTATGGTAACTGAAGTAGATTAGTAATTGTTTGGAACAGAATCTTTCCAAATTTTCCTATAACATTTCAGAATACAGTCCACTCTATTCTTAAGTCAAAGTCTACAGAGGTAGCATGGCATTTTTAGTCTTGACATGAGCAACAGTGACCACAACAAAAAAGGCTTGGGGGCCTACCATGGCTTGTATGCCAAGTTAAAGGGGGGGTCTTTTCACACTGTATATCGAAAATATTCTAAGTGCTGAAAATTCTGTTGACTGGAAATTGCATCAAGCAGAGGCTATACCATGGAGGAAAACAAGTCTCTCATAGTAAAACTGTCTATTCTCTCACCTGAAGACAGGTTGATTTTGGAAAATATAGTAGCTTGGATATGCTTTTATAGCTACTATATTCACAGCCTTAGGCCACTGTCGCTTGCATACAATTTGCATGGCAATTATAGACCATGACTGGAGCTGGCGGAATGTTGGACACACGGTTGCTTTGCTTAACAGAAAAAGTGAAACTGTTTGCTGTTTCCAGAACCTACAAAGGTGCAAATTATAAATACAGCATAGCAAGTCTGAAAGAGGAAAATGACTGAAAATTATTTCCAGAAGTTCGGGATCAATCCAATTAAATAGATCTAGGATGACGATTATCATACATAAGAGAAAAGTGAGTTAGTTGACATTGAACTGTGTGAAATTTTACTTCTCATTTCTTATTGAAGTGCAAGGGATTTAGTTTAAAACTTTGGAGGAATATAAATGTTTATGTGACTAATACACAATATTATGTGAATACACTTGGAAGTGGAATATGCAAAGTAAATTCATAGATGCAGACAGTACAGTGATAGTTACCAGGGGAGGAAAAATGGGGAAATGCTGGTCAAAGGTACACAGTGGTGATTATGTAGAATGAATGTGTTCTAAAGCTCTAATGTATAGTATGAGGTCGATACAGTGGGTAATATTCTTTGTATACTTCAAATTTGCCAAGAGTGTTGATCAAAAGTGTTTTTTTTACCACATGAAACAGGTAATTATATTAAGAGATGAAACTTACCTGGATGAATACACAACCTTGTCCTTCCACATTGACTGTGTACTGCCCATCTGCTTTCATCAGTTCTGAACTGGGGCCAATAAGCGGTTCTCCTTGTTAACCTGGAAAATCTCAGTTGGGCCAATAAGCGGTTCTCCTTGTTAACCTGGAAAATCTCCATGGATTCTTCACTTAGAAATATGACTGTGTTTCGGTCATTAGAGAAGGATGATCTAATGTAGCTGGTTATGGCAAGAAAACAGAATGTGGTGTCCTGCTAAAAACAGTACAAGCTGCTGTAATATGATATTAGCTCTTATTTGACTACATTCTTTAAATAAATCCATAGAAGAATTCTTAAAACAGGTCCACAGAACGCTAAGAACCAATATCCTGAATAATAAAACAAACATTTACTTGAAAAATAGTTCCATTGAACATTCTTCAATAAACCTTAATTTTATTTTACTTTTCTAAATGATTTGATAAAATATAACTTCTCTTGAAAAGAACTCTGAAAGTAATGATGTGGGATAATTTGGTGACCTCTCAGTACTTACTAGGACACTCAACTTGAGAGAAGAGAAGACAAGAGGGCTGCTGGTTACCTTGGGAGTTTGCTTCTCAGCTGCCTCCTCCTTCCTCCCAACCTCTCTGTTTACCCCCAGTGTTTCCTGTCTTCCCAGGTGCTGCTTCATTTGCATCCTCTTCTTCCCTTTTCTGGTGCACAGAAAGCTGCTGACTCCACTACTCAGAGCACCTCTCTTGTAGCCCCTTTCTGTCTGACACTGTTTCCTGGATTAACTCCAAGCTTTATTCTTTGTTTTGGCCCTTTCTTCACCCTTCAGTCCCATTCACCAATGTGGCTTTAGACCTTTAGATATTCTGAGACCTGTCTCCTGGAGATCCTAGCTTTGGACACTCTGAGAAATTATGTATCTGGGAACTCTTTGACTAAGAATGTACACTAAACTTGCAGGAGCTAGGTGTGGTAGTGCATGCCTGTAATCTCAACACTTGAAAGGCTGAGGCAGGACAATCACCTTGAGTTCAAGGTCAGCCTGAGCTACAAAGAGAACCAATCTCAAACAAACAAGTGAACAAACAAGCTGCATGGCAGCCAGGATAGATAATTTCTAAGAATGAAGGTGAAATTTCCACCAATACTCTCCTCTACTCCCACCCATTCCAGCTTTCAAAGTCCTAGGATTTAGAGCTCATTAATCTGTTGGGCAGAGGTTATTTGAGGTTATTTCATCAGAACAAGGGTAACAGTTTATGGGTCAAGAGCACTTGATGAGAATTTCAAAGGATGGTACCCTGGGAAACAGTCTAAGCAATCCACTGTTCTGCTTTCTTCCCCTTTCCTCTACCTTTCTCCTATCCTTTTTATTCCTTTGGTTTCTACTTTTTTTTCCTTTTCTTCTTTGGATTTTTTTTTTATTTATTTAAAAGAGTAAAAGAAGGATAACATAGTAATAGGGGGATTTACTGAATTACAGACAAGGTGGTAGGACAATATCAGTGGTTGTTATTTTATCTATTGGTATCTTCAAGGTAGTTTCTCATAAAAACAAATAGACAACTAACCGTGAGCTACAGACAAAAATGGTAGGAAATTATAAATGGTTGTTGTACTGTACTTTGGTTTCTTTAAAGTGGTTTCTAGGGAAAACAAATAGAGCTATACATGAGTGATCAATTAAATAATCATTGACTATTCTCAATGGTTGTTGTTG
>NW_004955413.1:5783219-5785761 GCF_000276665.1 Chinchilla lanigera | reverse complement strand
AGTGTATTTTTCAAGACGTTTTATTGTAACTACTGCATTATATCAGAGGGATGGGAAATGAGGAAGGAAAATCTGAAATTCATGGGCAGACTAGCAATGCAGACTTAAGTTCCAATCATATCTAGCACCCTTTTTACCACTTACCCTGCTTCAACACTGTTCCAAGCCAGCACCACCTTTGCCTGAGTTACTACAGCAGATTCTGTCAGGTCTCTTCACTTTTTCTGTTGCACTTTGATGGCCTATTCTCAACACAGCAGTCAGGGATCATTTTTAAAACACCAGGTCAGCTTCTTCTCCAATCCAAAACCCTGAAGTGATTTCAGTTTTGCTTGGACTGAAAGCTAAATTCCTAACGTTGTCCCTCCATCCCCTACCTACCCTGCCTCACCACTACGATGTCTATCTCCTTACCTCCTATTACTGTATGCCCTTCTTTTTTCTCTCTTCTCCAGCCACATTAACTTTAGTTGCTTCTTCCGAGGACTTTTTTTTTTTTTTTTTTAAGATGATTGGTACCTGATTCCATAGCCAGGAATGGTTTTTTCTTCAGATATCTATGTGGTTAGCCTCCACCTCTTCTTCAAAATTTTTGCACCAGTCCCTGTCTTAATGAGGTTGTCCTTATAAATCAGGTCAGTTGGTCAGTCTTTCTCCTGTTTCTGTCTCCTAGGATGCTCTAGATCCTCTAATCCCTCTCTATATGTTATAGTTCCCAAATCACTCATCACTTTCTCCTTTCCTATACACGGTCAGTTTGTTGTGTATGCTATGTTCTTTGTTTGTATGGTTTCCTGCATTAGAATTAAGCTCCATTTCATTATTTCATATTATTATTTTCATTCATTGTTATATCCCAAAGCGGACTCCTACCAGCAACTCTCCAGGGAGCTTCCATGTCTTCATACTTGGACAGGTGCTGTATCTTTGATCCCTCTTGTTCCATGGTTTCCAAACTGAACATCTACTGGTTCCTCCAGCTCTCCAGCACACAGACAACCACTGTGGGCACTCTCACTTCTGATCCTGTTAGCCGACCTAATAAATTCTCCTGCATAGTTATGGATTGCAATGTATACCATATCTCTCTCTCTCTCTAGATATCTATATATATCTATCACATTTATATATAAAGTATTTTAATTGAAGATGATTAGACTTGTTTATTCTTGCAGTCTCCCTGACATTGTGTGCTGCTTATAGTATTTAAATTACATCTGTTGCTTTAACAACTATTAATTGATTTCATAATGAATGTCTGTCTATGTATGTGAGTGCTATGCAAATTTACTTCACTATGTTAAGAATTTCTGTACACATTTTCAGTTCTTCTATTTACGAAAGCATGGCACATCAAACATGTATGTTGGATACTGGCATGCATATTTTTACAAAATCCCTAGTCTCTATGAATATCCAAACATCTCACTCAAGGAAAATATGACTCATCTATTATATATTTTGAGGTAAAGTTTCAAAGGTAATGAGGGGAATTTAGTCTGTGCCATATGACATTCATTTCTTGGTAAATTGGGTAGGGACAGAACTGATAAAATATATATTGTCAATTATATAATTATTATTCTATAACTATCAACTATATAAATCATGGCAAGGAATAGTTACTGAGTATTATTATTCTCATAAAAATTCTATACCACTTATCATTGAAAAGTAATATTCAGTAACTATTCCTTGCCATGATATAACATGACTTTTACAATATGCATTAATAGTACTATAGTATTGTTATATAGAATAGTTATTGAGTACTATTTTCAACAATAAATTGTTTAGTCAGAACAATAAAATAATTTTTAAAAGATAAAATGCCCTTTGATTAACTACCTGATCTTCTATTTAAACTCAATTAATGCATCATTTAATTTGTGACTATTGTTTACTGTTTTTCCTTTTCTGATGATCTTTAAATGAGAAGAGTCTAAGTATTTTCTTTTATTTGTGTGTTTATTTTTGTTTCCTTAACCTTTCAGAGTGTCCATTTTAACTCCTTCTCTGGATATTGGAGGTTTCGTATTTTATGCACCATAATGTCTAAAACTTGAATTTAGAATTGACAACAATAAACTAGTCAAGTTTCTAGCAAACAAAGCTCTGAATTTTCTAGAATAAAAACTATGAATGAAGTATTAGAAGAAAAGAAAATCACTAACTCAGATATGACATCATAGCATTTAATGGGATAGAAAAGACAAAATTTGACAAGAAGATATAGAGGATTGTGCTTTATTCAAGATCTGTGGTACATCGTGATTCTCAGGGTTGATATAGAAGAGGAGCTTGTTAAGCAAATAGCTTTCCACCTCGAACTTAAACTACAGTTTAAATGATAAACAAATGTGTGCATGTATATTTATATATAGATGGACAGATACAAAATGTGTATATACACGTACATATAAATGAAAATATGCTATTTTGAAGTGTATAAATATACGTACATACATATTTGACCTGTCAATGTATAAAACAAAAATGACAAGATTAGCGAGTTCTCCGGGAGCGGCAGGGCTCCTGGGTC
>NW_004955413.1:5780901-5782176 GCF_000276665.1 Chinchilla lanigera | reverse complement strand
AACACATGCCTTCTCCATGAAGGTGGTTCTTCAAAATCTGAATATTGGGCACCCATGTAATCCATGAAGTCTCAGTGCAGACCTCTCCAGAGCTCCACTCACTCCTCCACCACAGCCTGTACAGTTAGGGGAAGAATGGCCTCCAGGGAGTCTCCCTAGGTATTGTGCAAGGTCCTCCTGGTTTCCAGCTCCTGAATAGTTCCTGCGTCCCCAGTCAGCTCGACCTCTGAGTCGTCAGGCATTGGTACTCTCGTGTTCTCCGAGCCCTTGTTCATCAGCTGCTCCTCCGTTGACTCTGGACCTTTCTGGCTTTCAAGGGCAGAGCCAAGAGTGACCCGCCATGTGGCATGTTTACCCAGAGGTTTCTCCATGTCGGTATGGTTCTTGCAAGTCTCCGGGCGGGCCTATTGTGTCAGTGCTTTTCTATGGCATGGTGTTTCTTGACTGCACGGCGGCAGCTGGCCTGAGGGCTGGCACACGTCGCCATGCTGCTTCCCGGGCACCTGCTGCCTGCCTTCCCGGGCACCCGCATGGTTGTGTGTGCCAGGCCCTGAATGGTCTGCACTCCCCAGCCAGGAGGCCACCCAAAGCGGGCACCTGCAGCCTGCCTGCCTCCATGGGAAGTTATAGATAGGGAATAAAGAAAAGTCCTCATTTTATTTATTTGTATACAGAGATTTCCATAAGAATGCCTGATACACAATAATTGTTGACCAAATGAATAGGATGAAAAAAATAAAATAGTCCTCATCCTGGAATGTGCACTTTGGTAATTATCTTTGCTAATTAAGCTCACTATGGAGCAGAATCTTGTACCTTAAGCACATTGTTATGTGCTTAGTCAGGCCCACAGTTGTCACCTGTGTGGAAGAGAAGCCTCCGTAGGAGGTAATCTTTTGGATGAGCCACTGCATGATCTTACTCGCATAGGTCAAATCTTGAGTCCCCTGGAACAGTACAGCCAACAGCACATAACAAATCTTCTCCATCTCAGTAGGAGCTCAAGGAGTAGAGGATGGGAAACTGTCTTGGCTTTCTGTTCTTTCTCCCAGAATATCACATTATCTGAGAAAGTGGAAGAACTTCACATAATCATTGTGAAAAAAAAATTGTACATCTTTTATAACAAGTCCTAATAAAGTTAGGAAATGGAAACAGGTAATGGAAATTCCATTCCTGGTCTCTGTTTTGGGCTGAGTTATGTTCCCCTAAAATCTATTCCTTCCCCTCTGGGACCTCAGTGTGTCTGTATTTGGAGATGGGATTTTTTTTTTT
>NW_004955413.1:5740606-5763543 GCF_000276665.1 Chinchilla lanigera | reverse complement strand
CAGTATCAATTCATGACATTGAAAATGTGATTAAAAACTTACTGACAAAGAAAAGCCCAGGCCCTGATGGATTCACAGCAGAATTTTATAAGATATTTGGAGAAGATTTAATGCCAACACTCCTCAAACTCTTCAACACAATGTAAAAGGAAGCAATTCTCCCTAACTCATTTCTGGAGGCAAGCATCATACTGATACCAAAACCAGAGAAACACCCTACAGACCAAAGAACTACAGACAAATCTCCCTAGTGAATATAGATGCAAAGATTCTCAATAAAATACTAGCAAATACAGTGCAGCAAATCACGAAGAAAATCACACATCATGACCTAGTTGGATTAATCCCAAGAATGCAGGGATAGTTCAATATTCACAAATCTATAAATGTTATACACCATATCAATGCAGCCAAAGACAAAACCACATGATCATCTCAATAGATGCAAAAAAAGCTTTTGACAAAGTTCAACATGCATTCATGATAAAAACTCTACAGAAAATAGGAATACTTTACCTGAATCTGATCAAAGCCATCTATGACAAAACAACAACCAACATCATCCTAAAATGGACAAAAACTGGAAGCTTTTACGTTAAAATCAGGACCAAGACAAGGGTGTCCACTGTCACCACTCCTATTCAACATAGTTCTGGAAGCATTAGCCAGAACAATTAGGTAAGAGAGAGAAATAAAAGGAATAAGAATAGGAAAAGAGGAAGCAAAACTAGCACTATTTGCAGATGACATGATACTTTATATGGAAGAACCCAAAAACTCCACAAGAAGACTCCTTGAATTAATCAACAAATTCAGCAGTGTAGTTGGATACAAAGTCAACACCCAAAAATCAATAGCATTCCTATACACAAACAACAAATAGAATGAGAGAGAAATAAAGGAAACCATACCTTTTACAATAGCCTCCAAGAAATTGAAATATTTAGGAATCAATCTAACAAAAGAAGTAAAAGATCTATTCAATGAAAGCTACAGTACTCTGAAAAAAAAAGATTGAAGAAGATTTCATAAATGGAAGAACAATCCTTGCTCGTGGATAGGAAAAACCAACATTGTGAAAATGGCCATACTACCAAAATTCTTTTACAGATTCAATGCAATTCCCATTCAACTACCATTAACATACCTCACAGATCTACAGAAAATATTCCTTAGATTCATCCGGAGCCAGAAGAGACCCAGAATAGCAAAAGTAATCCTGGGTAACAAAGACAAGTCAGGTGGAATCACAATCCCTGACCTTCAATTATACTACAAAGCTACTGTAATAAAATCAACCTGGTACTGGCTAAAAAACAGACCAGGGGGTCAGTGGAACAGACTGGAAGAGACAGCCACAATGGCAAACAGACTCAGCCACCTAATCTTTGACAAAAGGGCCAAACAAACTCACTGGAAGAAAGATAGATGCTTTGATAAATGGTGCTGGAAAAATTGGCTTGCCACCTGCCAAAGACTGAAAATAGACCCAAGTCTACCACCATGCACCAAACTCAAGTCAAAATGGATCACAGATCTCAATATTAAAACAGAAACACTAAATCTATGGAAGAGAAAGTAGGTAAAAACCTTGAAGACATAGGGGTAGGCAGAGAGTTCATGAACAAAAACCAAATTGCACGTGAAACATTTGAAAGAATCAACAACTGGGATCTCATCCTACTGAAAAGTTTCTGCACATCTAAAGAAATCACCAGCAGAGTAAAAAGAAAACCCTCAAACTGGGAAAAAATTTTAGCTGACTGTCCCTTGAACAAAGCTCTTCTATCTAGAACACAGAAAGAATTATAAAACATCACCCCCGCCCAAATTCAAAGACCCAATCCAAAAATTGGCATCTGAGATGAGTACACACTTCTCAGATCAAGAAATACAAATGGCAAATAAATACATGAGAAAATGTTCAACATCATTTGTCATTTGAGAAATACAAATTAAAACAACATTGAGATTTCATCTCACCCCAGTAAGAATGGCTACCATTAAGAAATCAACCAATAACAAATGCTGGCAAGTCTGGAGAGAAGTAGAAACTCCTTTCCACTGTTGATGGGAATGCAGACTGGTGAAACCACTGAGGAAATCAGTTTGGAGATTCTCCAGCAAACTAGGTCAAGAGGTCCCATTCAACCCAGCTATTCCCCTTCTGGGTATTTTCCTAGAGGATCTGAAAACATCATATCACAGCAGTATGTGTGCACCCATGTTTATAGCAGCAAAATTTGTAATTGCTAAATTGTGGAAGCAACACAAATGTCCATCCACTGAGGAATAGATAAAAAATTTGTGGTATTTTTATAGAATGGAATACTACTCCGCTATAAAGAAAGATAAACTCAAGGCTTTTACAGGTAAATGTTTACAACTAGAGACCATACTCATAAGAAAAATAAACCAGACCTCCATTTGTAAGCAACAAATTGTCCCACTAGTGTAAGAACCTGAAAGAGTGAATAAAAATTAGGAGGTATGATAGATATTGTGAAACAAAAGGAAAATTCTCAAAATAAAGAGCAACTGGGGTGAGGAAAAAGAGAAAAGAAAGAAAGGGAAATTATGTATGTATGTATATACAGGATAGCTAACATAGATGTACTACTGACTTCTATCACTTTACTGAAAGGAACAATTAATGATTACTTATTTGATCAATCTTGCATGTCTCTATTTGTTTTTCTGAGAAACCACTTTGAAGGTATCAATATGTAATACAATAACCATTGTTAATTTCCTACCACTTTGTCTGTAACTCTGTATCTCTTGTATTGTTTTTATACTGTTTTGTAAATGGATGTCTGTTTGTTAATATATTTTATTTTGTTTTTAAAATAAATTTATGAAAGCAAAACTATTCATAAAACTCATATATACTGTACCTAAAAATATCATTAAATTTGTAATGTTATGATTAGCATGTGAGAAATACAATTTTATTGCTAGAAAATGACAGTTTTGATATCTTAGTAACATTTTAGTTATAACATAAATTTTTTCCACTTGAGAAAGCAGACAAATTTGTTCTTATCATCCAAACTATTTTATTTTGATGCCTTAAGTAGAGGTTTACATTTCTGTAGATGATTCTCTAGATATGCCAATGATCCTGAAAGTTCCTACCTCTTAATGTGTAAATAGGTTTCAAAATCAGATAAATTGAGCTGTGGATAGAGAGGTAGCCAGTCTAAATCCCATTTAAATTGAAAATATTTTCACATTGGTTATATACAGAGAATCAGAATTTGAACTTATAAATTTACTTAGAACAGAGTTTCTCCATCTAAGGGCCTTGCCTGAACTTTACTTTATGTAACTACCTGAAATTATGTAAAAAGCTTGAGTGTGTGTGCTAAATATATTGCCCCTAAGGAAAACCCTGACAGTGTTTATCAAAGGAGCACGTGAATGAAACTTTAAACAGCATCAATTTAAAGGTGGTAATGAATGAAATGTCATTTCGATGCATTATCCAGTCTAAGAATATCAAATCACTCACAATGAGGTCTACTTAATGTGCATTTAGTGACGGAAGCCAAATGATGATTGCAAACCGTACAGTGGAGTTGAGCCCAGCTTCAAGGAGCATCACAATGACGGATGCAGTGAGTCCAACATCTTCTTCCTCTCCACCCTATGAACAAAGGAACAGGGGGCCATATGGGATGTAGGCACCAATGAAAGGCTGTTCTTCTGAAAGGAAAGGAGTAGGAAAGAAATAATGGAACAAAGACCTTTCTCCATAAAACTCCTGAGTGTGGGTTATTTTTTCTTCTTTGTGGTGCTAAGAGATGGAACCCAGGCATTCACATAGTTAGGCAAATATCCTGCCATTGTGGTACACCTAGGCCCCAAACATGTGTTACATTAAAATTAGGTAATTAATAGCAATGTTACTTGAACAAGAATGCATTAAAGTCCAATGTAATCATAAGGTGGAAAAATTTTAAATATATTTAATGGCATATTAACATTTATGTGGTTGGAATTATGCATTCCTAGTAATTTCTACAACTTTAATTGTATTTGATATTAATGTGAAAAAAAGGAAAGAAAGAATTTTAAAAAATTGAATCAAAATGGTTAACAAACCTCCTGAAAGAATCCTTGTCAAAGTACTCTGGGAAGTTGCAGTAGTGAATTCAGAAAGATTATTGCAATACAAACTTAGAAAAGCCCATACATAATGGGGTTTGAAATGGTACTTAAATATGCCTTGAGAAAATTAAACATTACATAAGTCAGGACTCATACAAAAGAATGTGATTTAAAAACTCAACAAGACAGGGAGATGATGGTAGTGATTCTGATACAAATAATATTGAGAGTGGCATTTGGGACCCACTCATTTGGTACAAAACTCTCATTTCAGCTGTTTAAGGAAAACATGATGATTTGTTTTCTTTAGAAAAGAAATATTTCTGAGAAACCAAGTTTTCAAGATGCACATAGTAACACATGGTGGACACAAAAATAAGTGATCTATAGCACATTTAAAATATAACAAGTGGGGTCCACATATCTATGGAATGCTTTTACTTTTCTCTTGCCTCTTTCTTTCTCCTGAAAATACCCACCCACATACCTCCTCACACACATCTAATTATAGTTATCCATAGATACTCAGGGAAGGTAGTCTCCAGGACCACCCAGGGATAAAAAAATCCATGGGTGCTCAAATCCCATGTAATTTAAATGATCGCTGGAATCTCTATAACATCTAACTACAATGTTATGTAAATAGTTCTTATACTGTATTGTTTAGTGAATTTGGAGCAAAGGGGAAAATTTGCACATGCTCAGTACAGATGCTGTTCCTCTGGCCCCCACAGCAAAGGAAACAAACAGCAGAGTCAAGACAACTTGAAGAATGGAAGAACATTTTAAGAAACTACTTATATGACAAGGGATTAATATCCAATATACATTATAAACTTGACAACAACACCACCAAAAATAGGCAATTTATTTTAAAAAAATAGGCCAGTGACATGAATGGGCATTTCTCCAAAGAATACCAGAAGTAGTTATTGAAAAAATTGATCAACATCCCTAATCATAATAGCTACATAATAAGATAGCATCACAGTGAAATATTACCTCATCTCAGTTGGAAGTCTTGGCCAAAATTACAAAAAATATGAGCTGTTAACGATGTAGAATAATGGAACATTATTGCTGTTAGTGGGACTATACATTAGTCCACCCTTTATGGAAAATAGCATGGGGATTCCTCAAAAAACTGAAAACAGAATTACCATGTAATCCAACAATGCCTCTCCTGGATACATACCCAAAGGCTAAAAAATGATTATATCAGAGAGATACCAGTGCCCCCCTCGTATTGTGTCACTTTTCATAATAGCCAAGATATGGAATCAAGAAAACTATTCATGGATGAATGAATTAAAAAATTGCATCTATCTATACTCGATATAATAATATTCAACCATAAAATGAATAACATTCCGTCCTTTGCAGTAACATTGATGAAAATGAAGGATGTTCTGCTAGGTAAAGTAACTCAAGCACAGATAGGTATAATATCACATGTTCTTATTCATTCCTGGAAACTGAAAAAGTTGAATACATAGAAGAGAAGAAAACAGACCATTAGAGGCTGGGAAGTCGAGGGAGAGAGGGAAAGGCCCTAATGTTACAGAGCAAGTGAGGACTGCTATAACACACAGTAAAGCACAATTAATCAAACATTTGCAAATAACCAGAATTAGAAAGTTCTAAACACATAGAAATAACAATATATGAAGAGATGGAAATGCTAATTATCTTAACTTGATTAGTATGCATTTTACTCATGTTTCAAATTACAGTGAAATTGAATAAACGAGTACAGATGTCAATTCACAAAATAAAAATCTCAAAGGAATTTAAATTGTAATATCATTAATAGCTACCCAAGGTAGAAATACCTATTATAAAAGAAACATTTTTATAACAAAATATTAACATTCTTAATCTATGCTTTATTCAAAGAAATGAAGAATATAAACCGGAAAGAAGGAAGGAAGAATAAAAGGAAACAAGGAAATGCAGAAAGAAAAGAGGGAGGAATGGAGGAGAGACAGAAGATTAGAAGAGAGAAGGGAGAAAAAAGAGAAAAAGAAGAAAAAGTGCTAGGTGAAATTTCTATGATAGGTATATTCTCCAGGAAATGGCTTTCATTATATATGAAAATATTGGAAGTGAACGCACATTTATTTACTTTACAAGTAAAATGCTTATTGTCCCTCTAAAATAAAAAATAACAGGGATCAATGTACTAATATGCTATGGTTAAGTATTCTCAGTAGGTTTCAGCTGAGCAAAGGGATATAAAAGGAGAAAAAAGTAGATGTTACATCACTACCATGCTAGGACACAGAAAACGACTTCCTAGAGTTTGGCGCTTTGACAAGTTGAGTACTTTGATCAGAAGGGCCTCAGACGCAGTTTTTTCTAGACTTCTCCCACCCTTCATTTTTTGGTTCTTTCTCTCCCAAGGAAGGCCATAGACATTACGAATTCCTCTCTCCCTATCTGGGTGGTAGAACTAGAAACCTTCTCCCTCAAAGCCAGCCATGAAGCTTAGAAATATTTCTTCAACTTTCCCCACCTTTAGGCTGCAGGCACTAGTTGCTATGGTGTGAGTATTGGTAAGGTCCCCAAGCGGTCCATTGTCATTAAAGACATGATCCACAGGGTGGCACTGCTGGAGCCGGTGGAACCTGAAATGGGGCTCAAAGGGGCGTCTTAGGTCACTGGGAGAAACTCTTAAAAGTGTTGTGGAGCACCAGTTTCCTTCCCTGTTTTCCTGTTTGGCAGTGATGTGAGCGCTTTCACGTCTAAGCAGTCTGGCTCTAGTGAGCTGCCACCCACTGCCCTCAGCAGAGGCCAAACCGAGAGATCAGCTGGTGTTAGTGAGTCACTCTGAATTTCTGAGTTTAAGAAACCTTTACTCTTGATGAAGTTAGCTGTTTCTGATATTCCACTGCGGGAATGCAAAGCTGACTAACTCACTGGCCGTAAAGAAATTCTCTGTCTTACGTTAACTGATCAGTGACCTAAGACCTTCATCCTAGAAGGGATCCTGCCCATCCTCACAGGAGGATGGAATGCTACATAGAGAGGCCAAGGACCCAGACATACACAGCTTGTTGTTTTCCCACTCGGTCTATTTCTCATATTATCCAATCATATTTCTATGCCTGTGTATTCTTCATCAAAACTAAGCGTAAAACACAGATTGTTTACCTTGGGTCTTGGGGTCTTCATCTCTTAAGCTTTCATGTCATTTGAAATTTTTATGAAATGAATTGGTTATGCTCTTCTCTTGTTAACCTGTCTTGTTATAGGACCCTTAATGGTTGAGAAGGAAAGGTGTCACACTTTTCTATCCCTACAATTAATTGACAGATTCAATACCATTTAGGTTATTGGTCTTCACTGTTATAGGAATACTTGTATTCACTCGTTTACTTAGTACATATTCATAGAGTACCTACTATCTGCAGGTAGATATTTGAGTCTCACATTAAGCCACATTGTCAACTTGACTGGTTTGAGAACTGCCTAAAGGATTACTAAGGCACACTTCTGGATGTATCTCAGCAGACCATGGAGGAGTGACTTTGGGTACTATTCTGGTCCTGGCCTCTTCTTCTCTGGTGTTATTTCCAACCCATTCTGCTTCTCCCTCACCATGAAGTTCCCAGCGTTGCTTCACTTCAAAGTGTACCAACTTTGCTTCTGCCCTGGTATTCCTGCCTCACAGCCAGAATCACAGACTGAATCCCCTGAATCCATGAGAAAAATCAGCCTCTCCTCTTTGAAGTTGTGTGTGTCAGGTGTGTGGTTACAGGGACAAAAGTCTGACTAATAGAGGGGTGCAAAGAGTCGACTGTAAGCTGTTGAAGGTATCACTTCCCAGGAAAGATACAGGTTAAATAAATATTTGCACAATTATTTATTATTTTACAGTGATGATCATTGTTCCAGAGGAGAAATAACTGTAGGGTGCCATAAGAATATATGTTGAGAGGGACTTAATATTGATATAGTTCATGGTGATAAATCTATTTTGTTCATAGGAACAGTTCACTGTCACTCAGAGGGTTAGGTAAACAGAAATTAAAATATCAGTTGGTACAATGAATATTTTACGTTTGAACTGTGAGTAATGCTCTACAAAATCATAAGGGGGAAAGTTATAAAAAAGTTTTGACAAGAAAGTAACTTTTGAATTGGAAGTATTGTTAATATGATTTGGAATTTTCCAAGTGGAATATAAATTGAAAATGCTGTTATTGAGGTAGTAGCTTTTCAAAGAATATTATAAAATTATAATAAAATATTCCATGTTTTAAAAATAATGATATGTTCAATTTTGCTGTAGGAAACATTGTAGTATGAAACAACTCAGAACCTATTAAAAAAGCCTATTAAAAATTATGATTGCCCTGTGAAAGTTCTTTCCTTATGCTGAGCTTGAATATTATGAATAGTAATGATGTATAATAATCTCTATTCCACGGAGAACAGAAAAAAGTAAAAACAGGATAGTAATAAGAAAACCATGTAAGAATTTGCTTGAAGACTATTCTAGGTTACACAGATAAGAACTTGAATGGTGACAGTATCTCTTCAAAAGGTATTTTAAAATTCCAATTCTTAAAATGTCATACTGTTTTTGCAGGAGACTGAAGGGGAGGGAGAGGGTAATTAACAGTGCTGTAATTAAAAAGACAGGGAAGACAAAATAAAGATAGCTGAAGGGAGGATTTAATTTTGTTATGTAGTAGGTAGGAAATGACTATAGTATAAGAAAGATTAGCTAGCCAGTAGACATTTGAGATAAATCTGGGACTCTTTAAAAGAGACAGAAATGTAGATTTGGAAATCATTACACTGTAGAGGTGATATTTATTATAATGAACATTGAAAAGATTATGTGGAAAACCATTAACATACAAAATAAAAAATGATATTCAATGGTGTGGAAAGACTAGTGGAGATCTGTTCAGCCTGCTACTTCATCTGGGTAAGATTTCCAGGCATGTGACAATATTGGTTTATTTCCCTAGACCACTGGGATGAATATGAGGTAAGAATTCCGTGGAAAGTCATCTTAACATATGTTTTGCACACTTTTTTCAACAAGAAAACATTTTTTTCTTTTTGCCTAAGATTCATAATAAAATATATATAAAATTTATTTCACAATTACTGAGAACATGCTGAACTTCTAGTTCACATTTGTAAAATGATAAGGCCAACATCTCAAAAGTATTGCCTAATGCCAGGAACTACAGGCGCTTAATTATGCTTAAAAATAAACAAAGCTATTCAGTTTCTGATGTGGCAATACAGTGAAAGGCAAATCACCCTTTCCTTATAAAAGAATAAGGTGCTGTCCAAGTGAAGTTGCCCTTTTATTCTTACATTACCGATTGTTAGAATTCTCAAGAAATGTCTAAGCACAATGTACAACTGTAGATGAATGATTGACACAAGCAATGAGGGAGAAACAGGTGTCAAGCGAAGGGCCAAATGAATACATTCTGTGTCCTTGGCTTTACAGAGCCATAACTTATTACTTCTGTACACAAACCTGAACTGCATGAGAACATAATTTTATCCAAGGTCTTTTGAGGTCAGTTTTTATCCTTTCATTTTCCTGAAGATCCATTAATCTAAATAATATCACTGTACCCAAAAAACAGATGGACAGACAGACAAATGAACAAATACATGTCCAGTGATACCTCATTAAATGCTACCATCGATACAGTAGTTCTGACATATTTAATTTTATATTTTTTTGTTAGAGAAAATACTAAAAGTTTGAGGTTAGATAAATAAATTGGGAAATGTGTGATTCCAATGAAAAATATAATGTAGCCCTCACAATTATGCAATTCATCTCTGAAACCCTCATCCATCTGGAATTTCTGCTACTTCCTTTAGAGAAACTTCACTTTAGCAAAAAATTTAGCCTCTAACATTATACATTCAAAACAGATGCTTATGCATTACCTCACAGGTATTTATTGATATGGATCTTATATGTGAGGTTGGGTAGGAATAGGTAAGTGATACATGATGTCTTTTCTAGGATGTTATATGTAATTGGTGAAATAAACAGAAAAACATCTCTAGACTATGTAAGGGAAGTAGCCGAGGAACTCACATTTTAGAAAATTTTCCACTTGGAGGAGGGATTAATGCCAGTTATAAAAGGGACTGAAGCTCCTTTTCTTTCTTTCTCTTGCTTTTTCTTTCTGTTTCTTTGCTCTTCTACCAAGTGACGATGCCGGTCCCTTGGTCTTGAATTCCCAGCCTCCAAACTGTGAGCTCATTTCATTATAAATTACCCAGGCTCAGATTTTCTGTCTGTAAAATGGACTATGACAGTCGCTAAGTGAAGTAGAAAGTATGCTGCAACTTTCTAGACTTTAGGTCAACTGTAAAAATTCAGGTAGTCAAAATGACTGAAATGCAGAAAGAAAGAGAAGGATATAGTAAGGCATGATGGAAAAAATAAATTGATTTGTTAAATGTTAAATGTTTTATTTTGTCTAAAGGTCAACCATATTCCATTAAAGTGTTTTTAGATACGATAATAAAAGCAATAGCTTCTCTCTCTGTCTCTTTCTCTCTCTCATTGCTATTGATTTGATAGCTTACTTATTTCAAAAGACTAGAGGTGAAAAATCCCAAGATCTACAGAGAGAAAGCTGGAATCCCAAGGGACAATTCCAGTCCCAGTCCAAAGAGCTCACAAGGGGTGGATGGTATATATTCCAATCTAAATACCAGCTGTCTAAGAACTCAAGAACTGAGGTTTCTATCAGTCCTAGTGCAAAGGCTGGAAAACACCAATATCTGAGCTCAAAAGTGAAGCAAATGGAGGCTCCTTTAACTCAGCTTTTTTATTCTGCTGTGTTTTTCAGTTGAATGGATGAGGCCCAATCACGTTTGGGAAAAATATCTGCTTGACTTAGTCCAGCAAGTCTAACATTGACCTCATCCAGAAACACTCTCAAATGCACAGCTGTAATAACGTTAGACCAAACATCTGGGCATTTCACCGTCCAGCTCAGTTAGCAGATCCAGTTAACCATGACAAGTTATTGGGTGTAAAGGAGATTTATTGTGCAGTGAACATCATCTCTCCACTCCTTCTTTTCTTTGCCTTCCTAACCCAGCCCCAGTTCCATTCAGGAACTGATTCCTATTTCATGCAGCCAATAGGTTCAGTGACACTGACCCAGCTTGGAGAGATTGGTCAGAGGAAATGCCATTTTTTAGCTAGGCATTAATTCAAAAATGAACATGTGACCTGACTCTGGCCAATGAGATTTGAAGGAACATTATAGCAATGTAGGAAAGTCTCTTCTCTCCTAGGCCACATGAGGCAATATTCCCTCTTCTTCCTCAGTGTGATGCTAGGCTCTGTCCACCCATTACTGTCCTAAGATGCAGCTGACACTGAGGAGGCTGGCTTAAAAAAATGTGAGGGAAAATCTCCAAAGCTTTTCCCACCTCTCTAGAATCTGTTTTGTGAGGTATCACAACGAATCCTGCATTTATAACATGGTCTTCCTGATGCAATCATATCAGATTATAGGGTTAGCTATACCTAAGATTTAACAGTAAAGTTTTATTTTTGTGTGTGTGTGTGACTTGGGCAGTTTTCTTTTTATTAGTACGTGTTCACAGTACATAATGATTACCTTCCTCTTCGGGAGCTGGCATGGATCCATAGTACATTTTAACTTTTTTTTGTCCCCCTTTACTTCATTACTTCCCCTCCCTCTGTCTCTTGGTTCCCTTCCCTTTTCCCAAAGCCCTATTTTTGTCTTTTCTATGATCTACCTTTCATGTTGCACTTTATTTCTATTTGGAGTTTCCCATATAAGAAAAACATTGTGCTATTTAAACTTCTGTGTCTGCCTTATTTCAGTAAGTATTACTGAAACAACATACTGCTGGGTCTCACGTTGTATCTATTTTCTTACAAATGACTCAGGTTTAGCCTTCTTTGTGGGAGAGTAGCATTCCACTGTGTATGTACATGCCACATTTTCTTTGTCCAGTTATCTATTGATGGGCATATAGGCTCCTTCTGAGATTTAGATTATTAACTGTGCTTCTAGAAACATAGGTATGGGTGTATCACTGTTATATGATGTTTTGACTTTTAATGTCCCTAACTTCTCAAAGCAGCAGTATTTATGATGAAGATGTATATTTATGATGCAGATATATTTATGATGCAGATGTATGTCCAATACATGTGTGACCATAGAAACCTGTGCAGAGAATTCATGGGACAAATGAGGAGCAGAGGTTTGATTAGGAATTGGGTTCATGAAAGCTCCCAGACTCATATTATTTGTTCAAACTAGCTAAGTAAAGTATTTAGAAATGTAGAGTAAACTTGCTCTTTTGCATCTGTTAATCCAGCTAGTATCTCCTCAGCAAGATTTCCATTTTTTCCCTTTTTAAACAATGTTGGATGAGTGATTTTCATATAACTTATTAAATTCGACAATGCACTTCAGTTGGATAAATTATTTGTTAAATGAAAGATTTAGAAGGGAAAATAAAACAATATTTATTGAGCATATACAGCATCCCAAGTTCTGTACTAGATATTTCCATCCTGTCTACAACGAATCTCTGAATTTAGCTTGGGAAAAGGAAAATCATGAGGAATACCCTGGATTGAATAGCAGCTACCTGTGGCTCCTGCGGCTTCGGATATGGGTTCAAGTCCTTGCCTGGAGCCATAAAACAGGAAGCAAGGCAGTGATGTTCCTGTAACAGAAGTTGCCTGTGGTGCTGTTGTTCATATAGAAGCATCTTGATTATTAATTGTGTGTGTCGGCTTTCACCATTTTTCCATAGTTGACACTTTGGGTTGTATAACCCACTGTGGTCGGAATGTGTGTGTGCCCGCGCGCCCGGTGCCTGGTCTGTCCTGGGTGTAGTGGGTTCCAGTCAGAATGCCCGCTGATGGTGTATGTGTGCCCTCATGCCTCGATTATGGCCTGTCCTGCGTCTCCTGCCTACTGCTAGGTTCACCTGTAGAAGTTGTGTGCGCCCCGTTGTGCCTGAGGCCTGTCCTGTCCTGGTTCTCCTGGTTACAAGTGGCTTTGCCTGCAAAAGGTCTGCCCAGGTCAGCGCGCCCGGCCCTGTCCTGTCCTGGATTTCGTGGGTCCTGGTAGGTTCTGTCACCAAGGGTCTGTGAGCGGCCATGTGCCTGTGGCCTGGCCTGGCCCGGGTCTCCTGGGTTCCTGTAGCTCTAGCCGCCAAAGTTCTGTGCGCTCCCGCTCTCTGGGGTCAGCCTGTCCTGGGTCATGAAAGCCCCTGCTTTAACTTGCCAAAACATGAGTGAAATATGTTTTGTTGAATACTATGTATTTTTCATTAAGTCATTTACCATATTCTTCTGAACATATTTCCATGTATCTCCATCGGAATCATGTCCTATTACCCCACTTCTCTATCATACTTTGTCCGTGTCCCTACACAACAGTTAACATAACACATTTATAAATAGTTTTATGTCAATCTTCCTGATCTGTTTCTTGCTTATGAATTTTGTACTGTGCTCACCTCTATACTGCTACAATAAATCAGATTGCCTAGCACATAGCAGGTTTGTTGCTTGAAAAGATTATTTTTAGCCATATCAAAACTTGAGTATTCCATCAGGTTTTTTTTTAAAACCACAATATTATCCATTATTTATTTGTAGGAAGATTTTAATAGGATTAAAAATAATACTTCTTATAATGTTAACTAATGATATTTTAATTTTACCACCCACACTTTAGTGTTAAATAACACATACTTAATAAAAAATTAAGAACTATCCCCAATTCATAAACAAGGTAAAAAATAACATCTAAAAATACTTGTGTGTTTCGTTTGTGATTCCTCTATGTGGAATCTCTTTAACTACATTTTTACCTGTTTTAAAAGTGACATGGACTAAAATACATGTTTTAGAATTATGTCAACCTCAGAACATATCTATATTTCTAATATTAGATCATGTACAGGTAAGTTTGTCAACATTTTCTTTCATAAGGATACTGTTTATTATGAGATATGTGTTCTTGAACATTTCAATCTAAAATTTACATTTGTAGAAGTTATTATATTAAAAAATAGCATGTATTTCTTGGTACTATTCAAAGACTTTTCTCCATCTCATTATAGCATAAATAATTTCTAATACACAGCTTTTTGTCTTTAAAATTGTGAAAACTGTGACCATTTGGTCAACCTAAAAATTAGTGAGATATATTCACTAGCTACCATTATGCACTTAGAAATTTTCAAAATAAAATTTCTCATATTCTTTCAAAGTCATATAATGTGTTGACTTATTGTTAAATGCTAGGATTATGGATGATTTGTTTATTCTTTATTTCCAAAATTAACTTTAATTCTATTTTCTATACTTAATGTGGACATCTTTGAGGACAAGTGTGCAGCCCACATCCTTCTTGTCTGAAGCCAGTTTTGCCCATTCCCCAGACCTCCCAACAAAGGGGTGAGTTCCTAACACCCACTGGCTGTGTGAGGTCTTGGATCTTGAGTAGGTTAGTTGGATCCTTTTTTCAAATTGGGCAAAGTCATGCAATTTAAATGCATATAACCCACACATACTTCTAGTAAACTAATTGCCAAAATCACACTAAATTGTCAAATAGGAAAATAATTCTTTCTTCATAGAATAATGATGGTTGCCAATGCAAACAAAATAAATTCATGAATTTCTTTCCTAGACAATGGGAGTACTCATGTTTTCTCTGGACTAGAAAGTAAATTAAAGTAATCTCTCTTCAACTCTATTTCAGGAGCTTAAAACATCTTTCAGATTTTTGGTGAAATTTTTTCCTCTAATCAAATATCTTCATAAACTAGTATATGAATATATATTTTTATTACAGAAACTAAAAATTAATTCTAAATTTTAATGGCAATATCTTATTTTTCTGAGTCTTTTGTTCTTGCAGAGTAGATACTTTAAACAAATATAATGATGCACTTACTAGAGAATTTCAGGGAATAAGAAGTTCATGTTGATTATTTTCAGGGAAGACCTTGCAATCTGAAATCCTACTAGATGAAACTGATTCAAATTTCTTGAGAACTGCTCTAAGATCATTGTCTATGAAAGAGCAAATGAGGCGGCCATCCTAACCTTTCTGATCTCTGTGTTGCACTGCTTTTCTTTGCTATCACACAAATTTGGACAGAAGTGCTTATAACACTCAGAAAGATCCTGTCAAACAAATATTTAATTTTCAGTCAAGCAAATCCGGTCAAAACTTCATGAATGGCACAGTAAGATACTTCTGTGTATGATATGCTAAATGTGAAGCTAGAAAACACAATGCTACGAGGTGCACCGAAATAATTTGTTACCTTTTCTTGAGTTTCAAATGACTTAATTTACATTAACTTAGCCATGAACTGCCTCTTGTAATATTTCTAGCCTGCACTGATGTTATTTCACCTGCCATTGCTCAGAAGGCAAGAAAGAAGTAGTACATAGGCATGAAGATGGTGTCAAGGAAGCTTGAAGAAGGAGAGCAAAACAGCAGGAAGAAGCAGAAGAAAAAAGAGGAAGAAAATGGAGGATGAGGAGGAGAGAAAACAAGAGGAGAGAAAGGATGAAGAGAAGAACAGGCGGTATTAAGTCAGGTGTAGTGGTGCATTCCTGTAGTCCCAGCCTTCCGGGAAGTTGAGGCAGAAGGACTGCTCTCAAATTGGGCAATTCAGCAAGAATTTGTCTTAAAAGTAAAAACTAAAAAAGCCCTGAGGATGCAACTCAATAACTAGTACACTCATTTTCCAAATGCAGGCAAAAATGATCAATTTCTTGAGAAATGAACCCTCTGCATTTGTGTACATCTCATCATTCCTTTCTGCACTCTATTGTTTCCCTTTGGTTGCACATAGGTCCTTCACTAGAAAGTGGATGGATAAGAAAAAGAAGGAAACATTGCTTTCAACTAAGAATTATATTTCTGTGCATTTGGAGTAAATAGTACCATCCTTCCAAGCCCTGTCCTCTCCAGGTCTTCTCAGCAGGAATCCTGGGAATTCCTTGGGATTCGCTTGGGTTAGCCACGTAGACTCCTTCTCTTCCTGAGCACAGATACGTTCCTAATGTTTGTTTACCAGGTCCTGAGTCTACACAAAGTTTAGAAACCGAGGCATCCCTCGGACTTGTTTCATGCTCCCGTTTCTCTGTGGTGCCCCAGTACTGCTCTGAACGAGCACTTTTCACGGCCCTGAAGTGAAGGGAAGAGGAAATGGCAAGGCGAGAGCAGGAGAAGAGTGTGGCACGGACGTGCATCTACAGCACAGTTTCTGTTACTGCAGCAAGTAGTTCTCACCTCCCTCAGTTCGGCGTTCTTCAAAATCACAGTACTGCTGATGTCCGAACAAGCTGCGATCTTAATCATCTAAAACTCACTCAAAACTGCCTCACCGGCCAAGCCTTAACCCGCGAGTCAGTGCACAAAACATCTTCCCTCCAACTGTATATTAGAGCTTTTCAAAGTGTGCCCACCTGTGACAATTATTTTGAGAAGATAGATTTTAAAGTCACTTTTCCCTGAGAGTAATATAAACTTTTAATAAGTTTTCCAAGCAGTTTTCCTCACTGAAGCTTGAGAATCGCTGAAACTTCTTTGTGCTAGGAGATGGAAACAATTAGACAGAAATAAATATAAAAAATACATGAGACACATGTTGGGGGTGTCTCCATCTGTTTAAAAATATATTCAGGTTTGTGTTACATGAGTATACCAGGAAGGTATTTAAGGAAGGAGAAGTATATTCTGGGGACAGTAATTAACATGGCCCTGCAGCTGGCTGGCCATTTCTACCTGTAAGTCCTACATTCTCAGGTTCAAGTAACAGCAGAACGAAATATTCATAAGTAAAAAAATTGAGTCAGTGCTGAGGAAGTACAGACTTTTTTATTATCATTCTCTAAACAAGACAGTAATTGCATAGCACTTACAGAATATTAGGATTTTAGGTAATCTAGGGATGATTTAAAGTGTATGGGAGAATGTGCATAGGTCTTTGCAAACACTGTACCATTTCATGCAAGGAACTCAAGCATGCACTCATCTTGGTGTCAGCAGGAATCCTGAAACCAATCTCCCTCAGACACTGAGGGACACTGATATTTTTCCTGATATGTTTTTGGTTTTCAGTGTTGGGAATAGAGTTCAGGGTCTCCTGTATGCTAGGCAAATGCTCTCCCTTTGAGTTACACCTCCAGCCCTTTTAACACGCATTTGAGAAAGCCAGAGTAGTTTGAAGAAGATATGTGCCTATTAAAAGATGTTCAGCTTAAATTAAGAAATACGTTTTTAAACTGACGAGAAAAATTCAAGGGAGTATTTCATTAAATGAAGAAATGTATTTCTAAATTGGCATGAGAATAGTTTAATAGCATGGTTCATTAAACTTCAAATGTACGAATGCAAGAGATTTTTCCAAGATGTCTATAAAAAATAAAATATGTCACCATATGTTATTTTGCACAGAAATTTAAATTGCAATTTAGTAGTCGGTGTCACCATCTTTATAGTTCATGCATTCCTAGGAATATGTGAATACAGTTAAAGCCTGACTGAAAAAATTGGTCACATCATATTTCAAAGGAATATACTTTTTGTTTATTTTGGCTTTCAAAAGAAGTCTATCTGAATAGTAGAAATATAGGAAGCCACTTAATTTGACTTTTAAATAACTTTCCTCTTTGTTGTCATGCCCATTCTTGTCCAAGCCCGTTGCATGTCTCATCATAAGTATTGCAAACAGCTACTAGTGCTGATAGAAACATCCCTTGAACTTTCATAACACACACAGATGACTCATAGAAATCCTCAGATGGTTGCATCATGGCCTAATTCCCAGATCTGCAGTGACTCTTCTTGAAGTACTGAACTGCCTGAATGCCTCTTCAGCCCCAGCATGTGGGGATTTTCTTGAATTTTTTTACTCATTACAACTTTTATTTCTTCTTTCCATGTATTTTCTCCACCCCAAAAGTTCATTAAACATTTGAGGTACAATTTTTTTAATCCATTCTACCTCTGTGCTTTCTCATATGCCATTTCTTTCATCAGAAAGATCTCTCTTTTGACTGTTATAGTTTATGTTCATTAACTCTTTCCAAATGCAGGAGATGAGAACAGGCTTTTCCACTTAATTAAAAATCACATATGGTTTACACTGGGGAGTTCTGTAGCCAGTAGTTCTATCTCTTGACATACTATTGAAATGCTTTGCCATTGTTTTATATCTAATTTAGTGTCCCTAACTTGCAAAACCTAAAATTTCACGATTCCCCAGAATAATATTGGTATCATTCAGATATTAAGGAGTTCTTTAAAAATACAGTTTTTGGGGCTTTTATGTAGTTTAGGAAATAAAGTCTCTAGCATTTATGTAATATACACTTCAAATTTGTATTTTTGAAGCAAGGTTTCCAGTCCATTTTAATATAATAAAAAACTGTGATAGTACTGTATAGCATCTATTTCAAAATCGTATAAAGGATGTTAGTTGAGAATAAAATATTTAGGTACACATACCTTCCTGTGCAGGCTTATTTTTTGGTTTATCTGTCTGTACAAAGACCACTTTCTCCTTGCACCTGATTGCCACAGATCTTCTCTTTCAAGGAGACAGTGGCTCCTTTATTACACGATGTGATAAAAGCTTGTTGGTTCGATCTGGCTTGAGGAACCTAGGGCACAGCAAGGTATTTCATGAGACTGGTGATTTCCCAAGAAAGCTCTGTCACTGCTGCTGTGCGGGTAGTCCTAACCGTTTGAGTTCATAACCTGTCCTCTGTAGCTCTTGTACACCAGTCTTGTTCATTCCTCCTGTCCCGTCACTTTTATCCTATCCCCTCATTTAACTCATTTAAATGAATTCTTTGTGATCTTTCTTAAAACTTCCCTTCACTGGATCCAGATTTTGCTTTTTATAGACCTTATTCTCTTCAGCTAATTTCTGTCAAAAAATCAAAAGTTTTGAATCCTCTTCCTCCCACAATTTAAGTGTGCCTACACAATCTCAAAGCAAAGACTGTACTTTAAAAATTTGTATAACATTACTCACATTGTCAAACTGGTTCTCTTTTCCTAGGAAGTCAGTTATATGGGTGGCTTTCCTGTCCCTGCAAGATTCTTTTCTAAAGTAAGCAGAATAAAAAATTTACCTCAAAATTGGTAAACTTGAAGAAATTTTCTCCTGTAAAATTCTCTTTGAATATTTTGCTCTGGACTTCACCATATTGGAGTGAGACAGTCAGAACAACAGATTCAGTCACATTGAAGACCTGGACACAAACTTTATCCTTAGAGCTTTCTTGTAGAACAGAAGGGACCAGCAGAACATACTGCCTACAGAGTTTAATCAGAAACATTAAAACAGAAGTTGTTAAAGGAATGTTTAGCTCATTATCAATAATTTTTATAGTCAAAGAGATTCGGAATTTAAGAAAAGTGCATTATTTCCTAATGTTAGAAATACATCAAAGACTAAATCTCAGAACTTGAATTGCACAAAGCAAAAATCATGCTACCTATGAACTGAATGAACATTTTAGGCACAGTGTAAAATATGTCACTTACACTGATGCATCCTTACATAATGCTTTTGGCCCTGAACTAGTTAGTATGCACATTCCATTTCATATTTGCCTACTGTCTGTCCATGTCCATCCTCCAGCAGACACCTCATGCATTTTTGCCCAATATGAGTGTACAGCACAGTTCTAAACTCTTAATCAGCATCTCTCCTAGGCAGAGACAATGTTGCCACTCAAATTTGAACTACGTTGCACAAATTAAGATATTTTGGATTACACTGTGCAGTGGTAATATTATTTAAAATTGTTATTGAAATATTATTTTAAATCATTACAGCAAAAATGTAATAATTTTTAGTTTTTAATATCAAATCCTATTTTATTCTAGCTGTAGTAACACAGCCTTATGCAATCACTTACTCTTTTGGAGACTGAGAAAGAGACAGATGAAAAATAAAATAAGCAAGAAGTGATCACATCCACATCATGGTCCAAATAGATGAAGCCAGCTGATAGACTCCGCTCACTAGATCAATGTAGGGAGGTCAGTGTGCAGGAGTTCAAACATTCTTCATGACCAGAAGAGCTATCAGTGGAAATATATGTCCATGCAGCTGATTTTGCATCCATTTCCTGAATAATTCATAAAGTACCATGCCTATAAACTAATTGGATGCATGCTTTGAATTTTAGTTGCTTCTCAATCCTCCTATTTGTTGCTAATAGGTGTGTCATTGACTGTCATCATCTCATTTGTAAGAAAATCTTGAGCCAGCACTTCCTAGACTTAATATGTGATGTGCATTAGTGAATCTTTCAAGCACAAACTAAGCTTCATTTCAATAAATTCGATTATTACTAGTGAATCAGTGTGTTACTACTAAGCCATTATTTGTGGTTGAGATCTAAACCTGTGTTGAAAATGCACCACACATTTCTGACTGATGAGTTTCACATCATTATTATAATGAGATCCATTAAAATAATAGAAAAAATCTTAAGGAAAGTCAGATTGAAGAAATTTCAAATATTATCATGTATTTTTTCTAATTGTTGATGTGTTTTTCATATATTATGCAAATTATAATTTTGCATGCTAAATAAATACTTTTAATTCTAAATGAAGGGTAATTAAGTGTACTTCTCAAAATTTTAGTATATCAAAAATTATAATAATAAAATTTTATCAGTATATATCTCCTGCTATGCTTATTATCAGTGTATATCTAAACTACTCTTAAGGGGGGCTGGGGATTTAGCTCAGCAGCACAGTACCTGCCTGGCAAGCGCAAGATTGTAAGTTCGATTCCCGGTACCGGAGAAAAACCAA
Source organism: Chinchilla lanigera (assembly GCF_000276665.1). Lineage (NCBI taxonomy): Eukaryota > Metazoa > Chordata > Mammalia > Rodentia > Chinchillidae > Chinchilla > Chinchilla lanigera. Next base: position 5,742,553 of record NW_004955413.1, on the reverse strand, counting down.
AAAACCAAAAAAAACCCCAAACACACAAACAACAAAAATAACCTACTCTTAAGAATATGAAACTTTTTCTTATTCCAAAAAGTTTACAAATATAGCAAGTATCCAATAAGGTAGCTCTTATTAATTTATTTGGTAAGATAAATTTTCATGTTAAGATATCATTAGATTGTTACCTTATTATAGTCATAGAAATTCACCTTTGGAGATTTAAGGCAAGCTGGTACCCAGTGGTCCTTAGAAACAGTTCAACAAAATGTTCTTTAGTCACTTTTGTCTTCTCCTGTTTCATTCTCCATTATTTTGACAAAAATGTACAACATTTTACTCCTCGTGAACAGATACCAGGACAGTAGTGGGGCATCTTATTATAGAAGCTGCAGAGGACTTTGGGAGCTGAAAACGTTGCCTCAACTTTTACAGCTAGGGAAAGGTATCTTGGCAAGAAAGTTTATGGAAATATTATTTCCATTTCATTTTCTTTCCCTTTCCAAAATTTTTGCCAAGCATGTTGAGTTTATGTTTAGTTTTGATTAAATAAATGACTTTTGGAAAGACAATCTCCTGATTGCTGTATTTCCTTAGGTATCACAAGATAGTCTCTTGCTATGCTGAGATTTTATTATTAGCCTTTTACTAAAAAAGTACAGAATTTATTTTACAATGACATAAACTAATTCTTTTTTTCATCCTAAAGGTAAATTACTTATATCATGTCTTCTTTAAAAAACTCTTTCATGGCCTACTGTTACCTCTAAGATAAATCCCAAATTCTTCAGCGTTTCTTCTTAAGAAAGTTATTTATATGTTCACCACCACTTCTTCAGATACTCTGTAATGTTTGATGAAAACACTGCAAATTCTTATGCCTTCCATAGTCTTCCATCTTTTTCTGTATACTATGTGTCTATGACTACTCTCTGTATGACTTCCATACAGGAAGGGACCAGGCGTCTGTCTCTTCCTCATTCTTTGTGATTCAGTTAAATCTTTCATAACTCCCAAGATGGAATTGGATGTGGCTACCCTAAGTTCCCCTTGCCCTTTTACATACCTCTGTTAGAGGTGTCATAGAATGCTTAATTTTATGTAATATCTGCTACTTGCTGATGAGAATCTCAAAATCACAGCTTGAGAGTTTTATTCATCACTGACTTTCTGGTGGCTGGAATATTAATTGATCTTTGAAATAAGTGCTCTGGACTCCCAGATTTTTTAAGCAAATCCATTTATTGGGGTACCCTCTTCCTTTCAGGAGGAGAATCCAAAAACATTCTGGCTTTTTGATGCAGAAAGAAAAAAAATTTTTTTACTAGATTCTTCCTGTTGTTAATTCCAGACAATTAGAAAGTCAATCAGCATCTGATATTTAAGGTATGGTCACCTTGTGAAGGGTTCATTTGTATTTACTTCCTGCTGTGTTTATTCCTCACCCTTGCAAGGAGACATCCTAGTACTGCAGATTCTCACCTGCAAGGTTTTGACCAAGTCAGGGAAAATTGGACCCACTCACTAATACTATGGACTTTATGCATTTAATCTACCATTTCTTCTTGACATTCCAGTTGGCTAAAATATACACATCTGATGACTATTTATATTATTCTTTCTGAAAAAGCAACACTAAAACCTACTGATCTATTACTGGTTCCTTTGCTTATAGCTATAAAATTCTTTCTAAAGTGTGAATCTTAAATGGTTACACAATATTTGCAGACTATAGTCAGGTATATGCTTGCACGTAGAATATTCTTGTTAACTAAAATGCAGAATAGAAATCATATCGGTACTGGTGGTCAAGTGTTTGTTAAATTCTTATTAAGTATAATTTGGAAGTCCATGTCTAACATAAATAACAGGAAAGTTACTATAAGGAGATAAAATTATTGATACAACCATGTTTATAGCAGCGCAATTTGTCATAGCTAAGTCTTGGAAACAACTCAAATG
>NW_004955413.1:5706306-5740046 GCF_000276665.1 Chinchilla lanigera | reverse complement strand
GAATAAATACATGAAAAAATGTTCAACGTCATTAGTCATTATCTCTAATGTTTTATTGAAGAATTATTTTCTTATGCTTTTTAGAATAGAATATGCAACTAGAGAGCGTACTCATAAGTGAAATAAATCAGACTTATATGTGTAAATATCATATTTTCTCACTAGTGTAAGAACTTGAGAGAGGAAATAAAATCTGGAAAGTACACTAGATATTGTGAAAGGGAAAGAAACTGCTCAAATAGGAAAGAATAACTGAGATAAGGGTAAAGAGAAAAAAAGAAAGAAGGTAGGAAAAGTAGCTATATTTATATACACAAGATAGCTAAGATAATTGTAGTACTAATTTCTACTGGTTTATTGAAAGGAACAGTGAATGTGTAATTGTTCAATCAATCTTACATGCCTCTATCTGATTATCTGAGTAACTACTTTGAAGATAATACATAATATAACAATGACTGTTAATTTCTTATCACCTTGTTTTGAAATTCTGTATCATTTTTATTGTTTTTATGTTGTTTTGTTTATGCCTTTGTTTTTATTTTGTTTTTGATATTTTCACTTTAAAATTTAAAAAAGAAAAAAATGTATATGTAAATACAAGGATATCTGAGATAATTATATTGCTGATGTCTCTTGGTTCATTGAAAGGAACAGTTAATGCTTAAAATTTTTTTTCTCTTGACCAATTTTGCATGCTTATATCTGGTAATCAGAACAACTAACTTGAGGACTACCATATACAATATAACAATCATTGATGAATTCCTGCCATCTTGTTTAATGAAGCTCTGTGTGGTTTCTAATTTTTTTATTACTTGTTATTGTCTTTAATTGTTTGATCAGTGTTGCTTTCTTACATCTGGTAATCTGAGCAACTTTGTTGAAGACAACAATATGTAATATAATAACCATTGTTAATTCCTACCATCTTGTTTTGAAATCCTGTATTTTTAATGTTTTTGTGTTGTTTTGTTTTTGTCTTCATTGTTGTTGTGTTTTTTTCTTTTTTGGTTTTTCTCCGGTACCGGGAACCGAACTCACGACCTTGCGCTTGCCAGGCAGGCGCTTTGCCGCTGAGCTAAATCCCCAGCCCCTTCATTGTTGTTATTTTGTTTTTTCTTTTCTCTTTAAAATAAAAAATTAAAAAATACTGATTTAAAACCTGAAATTTATTTATATTTATGCACACAGAATATGACATATCTGATTTGGTGGAGGGAATCATAATTATTACATATACATTCCTCTGGAAAAAATTATATTTCAGCATTGAGATCACCACATTGATTGGTCCATGTGAACACTCTTTAGATTGTTAGTTAGCACTTAATGGTCCTTATATCTTTTTTAAAACCTGGAGCTCATGTTTACAGTTACAGTGCTTTATCTTCCTATAGCTTTGTAATATTTATTGAATAATTCTTTTAATAGTATTCACCCTTGCCTCTTTTTATAACTAAGTTTTACCTGACTGAAAATATGACTTCTTATTTTTTGAAAAATCCCTTTGGATTTTCAGAGTAATTTTGCATATTAAGCATACCATCTAACTTTATAAAAGTCATAATCTTTTCAATGTGAAAAATAAAAAAGACAAAGGCATATGCATACATGAGCATAGACATATAGTTTTTTATAATCAATAGTTTTTTAGAATCTATCATCATAATTTTTTAGAATCAATAGTTTTTTTTTAGAATCAAAAACTATCATCATAGTTTTTTAGAATAAGTCCAATGAATAAGAATGCAATTTCCTTAGAGAATTCAGAGTGGCTTTTCCTTATTCCCAGGCCATGGAATGGGGGAAAGCTCTTCTACAGTGAGAAAAATTAACTGTGTCCGAGAAAAAAACTGTACCACCAACAAAAGTAAAGGTGTGGAGAAAAGAACAGTGTGGGTTGTGTGCCCAGGAAAATGATCAAATCCCTTTTAAGATATGGGAAATTAGCTTTTTTTCTATTCACACAGACATCTGTTTCCTTATCATGAAAGCAGAGATATATTATATCAAGCTTATAAAAATGCATGTTGGAATAAGGCCAGGTGTTAGAGTTTGTGCCCAAGAATGAGCTCCAAACAAAATCTAATTCAGTGCTACAGACTTAATGATTACTGCTCTAGTCAAGAATGCATTTGGGGTGCCTTGTGTTCATTTTTAAAGAGCAGTGATTTTCTTTGTGAAGTAAAAAACGATTTCAGTAATTGTCAAAATCAAATAAGATGTTCGACCAAGCAGTTCTGTGAATATTGTTATTGCAATAATGTGAATATTGCAACAATGTTATTACAGTAATGCATACTATATGCTTTACTCCCAGGGGATATTCATTAAATACATACATAAATTAGTACATAAATATATTTTTGTTGATTAACCAATTTGTGGCATTTTATTATTATAAACTGACCAACCAATATAGTCTCAACTACCAATCCTTAAGATCAAAACTAGTTTTATAAGTACTTATTGTTGTCTATGACATGGAACTATGCTTGGTTTCTTTTACTTCATTTATTTGAGATGAAACTATTAGAAGAGAAAAATAGTGAAATCTAAAATGTATAATATTCTCTCAAGATAAAGAGACACTAAAAATTCCAGAAAAGAAACAGCAATGTACAGGTGAATAAAGGATCTCCATATGATTGCTTGGAAAATTTCATCACTTTGTTTTAAGTTTGTCTCCTCTGAGCTGAAATGAAGGACCCAGTTTACTTATTTTTTGTGGCAGATTGATCTAAGATCTGAAGCAAGGCTTCCACTTGCTCTTCTCTTCCAACTAATGTGAAAATGTAGGGTAGGATTACATGGGTGTAGTCTTAGTGACACCCCTTTCTCAGGTGTCTTCCATGCAAAAGAGCCCATTTCTTAAAGCAGGAAACTAGAGAGAAGAAAAATATATTTTAAAATGACACTTGAACATTTTATAAACTATCTGAATAGTCAAGCTAATCATTTTTATAATGTATAAAACACACCCTTGAAGTACATTTTACAGGCAAATGTATCCATAACACTCATATGTAGTATACCTGAAAATATCATTAAAATTAATTTGTAATATCAGGATTAGTATGTGAGAAATACAATTTTGTTTTAAGAAAATGACAGTTTTTATATCTCATCAGCAACATTTTAGTTATAACATAAATTTTTTCTATGTGAGAAAGCAGACAAATTTGTTCTTATGATCTAAACTGTTTTATTTTGATGCCTTAAATAGAGGTTTACATTTCTGTAGGTGATTTTTAAGATATGCCAATGATCCTGAAAATTTCTGCCCTTAATGTATAAATAGGTTTTCAAATCAGATAAGCTGAACTGTGGATAGGGAGGTAGCCAGTCTAAATCCCATCTGGGTTTAAAATGTTTTCATTTGCCTATAGAGAGAGAAACAGAATTTGAATTTACAAATTTCTTAGAACAGAGTTTCTCCATCTAAAGGCCTTGCCTGAAACTTACTTTATGTAAATACCTGAAATTATGTGAAAACCTTGAGTGTGTGTGCTAAATATATTCTCCCTAAGGAAAACCCTGACAACGATTATAAAAGGAGTGTATGAATGAAAGTTTAAGCATTGATTTAAAGGCGATAATGAATGAAACGTTCTCTTGATGATTTGATAAGAATATCAAATCACTCACAATGCGATCTGTTTAATGCACATTTAGTGAGTGAAGCCAAAGGATGATGGCAAAGCATACAACAGAGTTGAACCCAGGTTCGAGCAGCATCACAATGACAGATCCAGTGAGTCCAGCGTCCTCTTCCTCTCCCCTCTAAGAACAAAGGAACTGAGGGTCACATTAGATGTAGGGCACTAACGAAAGGCTGTTTTTCTAAAAGGAAAGTGAGTAGAAAAGAAATAAGGGAACCAGGACTTTTGTTCATCAAAACACCTGAGCATCAGTTTTTCATTCTTTTTTTTTTTCTTCTTTTTTATTGTGCTAGCAATAGAACCCAGCTATTCACAATAGTTAGTCAAGTATTCTGCCACTGAGGTACACCTGGGCCCCAAACATGTCTTAATTTTTAAAATTAGGTAATTAATAGCAATATTCTTTCTACTATGAGAAAAATTTACTGTATCCCAGAAAGGGATGATATCATTAATCAAAGAAGGGGTGTGGTGAAAATAATGTTATGTTTTGTGTACCCGGAAAATTGATAAAATCGCTTTTAAGATATGGGAAACTGCACTTTTCCTATTCACACAGACATTTATTTCCTTATTTTAAATCAGAGATATATTTCATCAAGCTAATAAAAATGCATGTTGGAATAAGTCCAGTTTTTAGAGTTTCTCCCCAAAAAAGAGTTCCAGACAAAAACTTAAAGACTATTGCTCTTGTCCAGAATGCACTTGGGGTGCCTTGTATTCTTTTTTATAGAACAAAAATTTTCTCTATGAAATAAAAATGAGTTCAGTAATTGTCAAAATAAAGTGAGATATTCCTCCAAGCAGTTCTGTAAATATTGCTATTGCAATACTGCGAATGTAGCAATAATGTTATTGCAGTAATACATACTGCATGCTTGACTTTCAGTGGATATTCATATATTTAAATAAGAAAATATTTTTTATGCAGACACTTTCACCTGTAATCCAGTACAATGGAAGTATACGTAGATAGTACATACTCTTAAGAAGTAAATAAATGAAGTGGGTGGGTGGTGTAATCTCAGCACTCCAGAGGATCAACATGAGTTCAAGGCCATGTTGTTGTCTTCATATTAGTTAATCAGAGTACAAGATATAGGAGTGGTATTTTGTCCAAACAATATTAGCACAAAGCATTCTTTTCAAGGAACTAAGATACCAATATGCAATGTATCCACTATTGTAATTATCGTACTAAGCTCTTCCATTGTTTTTTTTTTTTTTTTTTAAATCTTTGTTCTGTTTAAAATTTTAAAAAGCCCAGTTTGGACTGTCCAGTGAGGTCTTGTCTTCAAAACAGAATTGAACCAAACAAAACAATAAATAGGTAATATATTCCCATAAGAATAAATTATAATAAAGAGTAAATTATGATTCCAATATTAGTGAAAGTATATTCTTGATTCCAAAGTTCATTCTGATACATGGTTTCTCTTTTATCCATCATCATTCCCACCCTTCCAACTTCACTTTCTGGAAAGTATGGCTCCTTGAGGTGGTATTCATCATTTTAATTATTAAGAAAATACACAACTTTTGGAATAGATTCTAACTATTTTGTAAATTTTGGCTGCCAACACTGATTGATAGTGGGATCTGTACACTTGGTAGGTTTGGCATTAAGTTGTCCAAAGAAATTAGAAACATTGTGAGACACTTTTGGTCCATTGAAATATCTCTCGCAGAGTGCAGTTGGGAGTAAATGGTTTGTGCTGGGAGCAGTCTGCAGTGGACATAGCCACTTTGCATGAAAAACAGCACACTTGGTTTTTCTTACTTTCTAGAAAACTATGGTTATTCAGACAGACCTTAAATATTAGCATATTAAGAATGTGCTTGTGTGTGTAGTGTTTCTCTTCCTTTCCTCGCAAGACAGTTACAGAGAAGGGCAAAGTCCCTGGAGCTTTGCTGCCAGTGCTTTGATGCTGCTGGTTCTACCGCTTACTAGATGAGCAACTCTGCATGAACTACTTAATTTCCCTATGCTTTTTTTTTTTCTCTTTTTGTCTAGTACAATGACATAGTGACTGGGGACTTTACAAGCTTCTCATTGAAATTAGATGAAGCAATATATTGAAAATTTAAAATGAGTAGCATAGTAATTGACACAAGCAAATATTTGGATAATCCCTATGGTTACAAAACTTCACCCACCTCTCTTTCTCTCTCTGTCTCAAATGCACTAGCTATAAGGAGCAGTTCAGTGAAAACTGGGTGAGTCATGTTAGCCAATCCCTTATACTGGCCCTTCTTGAAGTTATTTCTCAGGGATGAGCAGACTAGAAGAGACAAAAACATGAAACTTGGAAAATTCTATATGATAGTGATACAGAAAAAAGGGAAAAAATTAAAAATGAATAAAAATACCCTATCATCTGCAATTCACAGAATATTGATCTAAAAGGGACTTTTAAAAGTTAACATTTTACTACTAGGACTGGTTCAGCAGCTCACTAATACCACTAAGTATTGTACATTTTTTCTTCTCTGCTTCCTTGGCATTATCAGTATTGTTACCATTTGGCAGGTGGGTTCTTCTCTCAACACAGAAAGAGTTACAAGGTAGAGTCAAAGGGGAACTGAGCCAAAGTATTTATTGTAGTAATGATGAGTGACCATTAATTGTAACATAAAACAGAACAAAGACTTACTTTACAGTAGTATGAGTATTTCATTTCTGGGTAGAACATCTTGCCAATCCAATGCGGTCTTTGTTTGCTGTGCCTCTAGTGCCCTGACCTTGGCCCTCCTGTCCTTTACTGAGCCATCCTTGCTTCCCCCTTTGGCTTGGCCTTTCCCTGGCATCCTGTAGCTCTCTTGGCCAGGACACTCGCCACCAACCTCTCCCTTCAAGGACCGGTATTACTGTGAGAAAACTTCGCACCCTCCCACAGAACCTTGCTAGTCCTCCACACCTTATGTTTTACAGAAACTGATTGTTGAGATGGTTGTTGGGTGCCTCTTGTTAGGTTAGGAAAATGAAACCCAACTGTGGAGGCCTCGTGGTTCCTTTGTCTCTTGCTGTCTCCCTGCTTCAAGTAATATTTGCTTTTTGGTTATAATAAAGATTACTTCTTTCTAACAATATGTGAATCTGAAAGAAAAGCGTCAGTAGAAAAAAATGCTTTTCTTTCATCTCTCCTTTGCTTCCTCTCCTTTTCCCCTTCTCCTCTTTTTTAACCAAGAAGCAAAAATGTTGCAGAAGCCATGCCAGCATTTTCTCCTGTCCACTCCTTCCACAGTCCTTGTTAACAGCCCCACTGCTGTACAAAAGTAGAAGCTGCTGATATATGCTCTCCCTGCTCCATTCCTGGCAGAGGTATTCATGACCACAGTTAGGGGTGTTGGAGGCTCTTTACACTCAGATGAATTTAACTTTGAGTTTCCCTTTATTGGTTTAATAATATCCCTTAGTTATTGTAGGCTGATCAGGTCTGCAATCTCCTGAACAAGTGTATACTGAAAATTAAATAAAAAGAGGCAAATGGAATGATTTCAGGCTCCAGGAGGCTCAGAGCCCTCTCACAGAATTAGAGATTTTCTTAGGGCTAAGACCAAGACCTTCTCTGGATGGCCCACATTTATTTAGTTATCTGCAAGAATGCACAAGAAAGGTGGATTTACTCATGGACTTCTACAAATAAAGTATTAAGTGAATCGACCCTGGAGTGAGATGCCTGAGGCTACAGTCTTTATCTAGTTGAGATAGGATCCAGGTGTCCTTGGCTGTGATCTTGTCTTATCCTTTGTGGCTTCTGGCTTCATCACCACTACAGGTTTTAGTAGGGATGAGTGACTCACAGATGTTCACTTACGAAGAGTCTGCCATTTCCAGACAAGTAGCGTAGGCCTTGGGAAGATTCACAAGTGAACATGAAAAGCCAATTGGTTAATTTAAGTTCTGCTCGGGTCTGCTTCATAGTGGTCTCCATCACCTACAGCCTCAGGAGACATTTCACCAGGGATTCTTCTCTTCCCTCACTGAGAAATACTGAGTGCTGTGTTGATATAAAGGCCTGCCTTTCTTGCCTTAAATTAGGAAAAATCTCAACATCATCCCAACACTGGTCCAAGCCAGCATCACCTTTGCCTGCATGACTACAGCAGATTCTACCAGGTCTTCTTACTTCCTTTGTTGCACTTTGATGGCCTATTCCCAATACAGCAGTCAGTGATCATTTTTAAAACACCAGGTCAGCTTCCTCTCCACTCTAAAACCCTACAGTGATTTCAGTTTTGCTCAGAATGAAAGCTAAATTCCTAATGTTGACACCCCATCCTCAACTTACACTGGTTCCCCACTATGACATCTATCTCCCTACCTTCTCCTGCTGTATGCCCTTCTCTTGTCTCCCTGCTCCAGCCACAGTGACTTTAGCTGCTGTTCTTTGAAAACAATGACAGCTTTCCATCTAGGGGACTTTTTTTTTTTTTTTTTTAAAGATCATTACTAGCTCATTCCATAGCCAGGAATATTTTTCTTTTCATTACTTATGTGGTTATCCTCCTGGTCTTCTTCAAAACTCTTGCTCAGGCCCTTGTCTTAATGAGATTACCCTCATATATCAGGTTTAGTTTGTCAGTCTTCCTCCAGTTCCTATCTCCTAGGATGTTCTAGATCCTCTAACCCCTCTCTACATGGTGTAGTTCCCACATCACTTATCACTTCCTCTTTTCTTATACCTGATCAATCTGTTGTTGTGTATGTTATGTTTTTTGTTTATATGGTCACCTGTATTAGAATTAAACTCCATCAGGATAGCCATTTTATTATCATGTATTATTATTTTCATTCAATGTTATATCCCAGTGCAGACTAATACTAGCAACTCTCCAGGAAGCTTCTATTTCTTTCTTCTTGGACAGGCGCTGTATCTTTGATCCCTGTTGTTCTGTGGCTTCTGAACTGAACAACTACTGGCTCCTCCAGCTCTCCAGCACACAGACAGCCACTGTGGACACTCTCACCTCTGATCCTGTTAGCCAACCTAATAAATTCTCTTGTATAGTTATAGATTGCATAAATATATATACCACATTAATATGTGAAGTATTTTAATTGAAGATAATTAGACTTGTTTATTCATGCAGTCTGACACTGTGTGCTGCATATAGTTCCTAAATTACACCTGATGCTTTAACAAATATGTCCATTAACTGATTTTATAATGAATGTCTCAGTGCCCATGCATGTGGGTTCTATGTTAGTTCATTTCACTGTGTTAAGGATTTCTGCACGTTTTCAGTCCTCCTACTTACCAAAGCATGGCAGGTCAAATATTTATGTTGGATACCAGCACTCATATTTTCTACAAAAACCCAGGCTCCATGCATAAAGATCTCACTCAAAAAAAATTTGAGTCTTCTATTATACATTCAAGATGCAGTTTCAAGGAAAATGAAGAGAATTTAGTTTGTGCCATATGACATTTATTTGTTGGTATATTAGGAAAAATATTGATAGACTATGTTGTCAATTTTACAATTATTATTCTATGGTTGTCAATTGTATAAATCATGGCAAGGTATAGTTATTGAGTATTACTACTCTCATGAAAATTCTATATAATTATCAGAATTACATGATAATATAATTATATGATAAATAAGGTTCAGCAACTATTCCTTACCATGATATAACATGACTTTAAAATTATGCATTGATACTGCTATAGTATTGTTGAATACAATAGTTATTGGGTACTATCTTCAATAATGTTATACAGTCAGAACAATAAAATAATTTTAAAATTAAAATTCCCTTTTTTCAACTGCCTGACCTCATATATGAACTCAATCAATCCATCAATTTATTTGTGACTATTTTTTGCTGTTTTCTTCTTTTTTGATCATCTTTCACTGAGAAGAGACTATTTTCTTGTGTTAGTGTGTTCATTTTTATTTCCTTGACCTTTCTGAGAGTCCATTTCAACTTTCATTTCTCTCTTTTCTTGGTCCTCCTTCTCTAGATATTGGAATATTCCTATTCTGTATGCCATAATGTCTAAAACTCAAACTCAGAATTGAGAACAATAAAGAAAATTATTCAAGCTTCTCACAAACAAAACTCTCAATGTTCTAGAATAAAAACTACGAATGAAGTATTAGAAGAAAAGAAAATTTCAAACTCAGATATCACATTATAGCCTTTAATGGGGTAAAAAAGAGACAAAATTTGACAAGAAGACATAAAAGATTATGGTTCATTCAAGATCTGTAGTGTCACGATTCTCCGGGTTGATACAGAAGAGGAGCTTGTTAAAGTAACAGATTTCCACCTAGGATTTAAAACACAGTTTAAACACAGAATAAATGTGTGTTTGTATATGTATATATAGTTGAATAGTTACAAACCATGTGCATATATACACATACATAGAAATACACATATACTATATTGAAGTGTATTAATATATATACACACATATTTGACTTGTCAATTCATAAAACAAAATTGAGAAGATTAATAAATATCATATATATAGTATAAGCCCTTTAAAACTGTTTTAAGGAATTAGTAAATTTTAATCATTATCAGAGTGCCAATGTGTTATTCACAGCTATGCAAACCATATGAAATTTCAGAGACTTCTTTTTGTTTCTCCATTGTTCTATTTTTATAATTTCCTTACCAGATAAATTCTCAGTGGTCTATGATGTAGTTAGTTTTCTTACCTGTTCCTTCTATGTCTCACTGGGAAACAGAGATATTGTCAATGTTGTAAGAATCAAAGGCATATTCATCTGGAAAATAAAGGAACACGCCAAATCCTTACTAAATCCCTTACTAAATCCCCAGCTGTCTGTACCCAGCTTGTGCAAGACAATATAATAAGCTCACTAGATCTAAGCTTTTCAATACTTTGCAAGGAAGTAAGCACTCCGTGGGTCATAAATCCATAAACATTCCATTAATATTTGCCCCTTGATAAAAACGCATTCAATTAATAAATGAAAGGGACAAAATTCAAATACATCTTGGCAAATTTCATATGAGACTCAATAAGAAACTGATAGTATCAACCTTCCACAGGAATGCTCTATGGTCTCTGCAATAGATTAGTAATTGTTTGGAATAGAATCTTTCCAAAGTTTCCTATAAAATTTCAGAATACCGTCCACTCCATTCTGAAGTCAAAATCCACTGAGCTAGCATGACATGGTCAGTCTTGACATGAGCAACTGTGACCACAACGAAAAAGACTTGGGGGCGTACTATGGCTTGTATGCCAAGTTAAAGGAGAGCCTTTTCACACTGTATATCCAAAACATCATAAGTATTGATAACTCTTAACTGGAAATTACCTCAAGCAGAAGCTGTACCACAGAGAAAAACAAGTCACTCATAGTAAAACTGTCTGTTTTCTAGTCTGAAGGTAGGTTGATTTTGGAAAATGTAGCAGCTCAAGCATGTTTTGTAGCTACTATATTCGTAGCCTTAGGCCACTGTCACTTGCCTACCTTTTGCATGGTAATTGTAGACCATGACTGGAGCTGGTTGAATGTTGGACACAAGGTTGCTTTGCTCAACAGAAAAGGTGAAACTGTTTGCTGTATCCAGAACCTGCAAAGACGCAAATTATAAATACATCATTGCAAGTCTGAAAGAGGAAAATGACTGAAAATTATTTGCAGAAGTTCATTATAAATCCAGTTAAAGTGATCTAGAGTGACCGTTATCATACATATGAGAAAAGTAAACTGACAAATTGTGTGAGATTTTAATTCCCATTTCCTATTGAAGTGCAAGGGATTTATGTAAAATTTTGTTTTTTTTTTTTTGTTTTTTTTTTTTTGTTTTTTCTCCGGTACTGGGAACTGAACTCACGACCTTGTGCTTGCCAGGCAGGCACTTTTGTTGCTGAGCTAAATCCCCAGCCCTTATGTAAAATTTTGGAGGAAGATTAATGTTTATGTGAGTAACACACAATCTTATGTGAATACACTTTGAAGTGGAATATAAAAAGTTAAATTCAAACATGGAGAGAGTACAGTGATAGTTACCAGGGGAGGAAAAATGTGGAAATTTTGGTCCAAAGTGCAAAGTCTTGATTATGTACAGTGAATGTGTTCTAAAGCTCTAATGTATAGTATGAGGTTGATAGTTGATAATAGTCTTTGCATACTTGAAACTTGTCAAGAATGTTGATCAAAAGTGTTTCTACCACATAAAATAGGTAATTATATCAAGAAGCAGAACATGCTAATTAACTTAATTAACCAATTTGGTATGTATATGCCTATCAAAAATCCACATTGTACACCTTAAAAATATTTAATTGCAATGAATTTTTAATAGATATGACAGCCTTCATTGATGTTCAAGTCAAGCTATAAAAGAATTATATAGCTACTGTGTAGACAAAATATGTTAGATAAGATGAGAAATGAAAATGTAAAGATGTATCTCAATTTCAGATTTGTCTTGTCAGGGAAGTAGAGCTTTTTATGTGAAATAAAATCAATAAGTGTTAGTGGGAAAGATGTTTTATGGCACAGAACACTTCTCATTTTTCATGTCCCATATTTTCATGATCTTCTCGTGTATAGCTATAAGAAACAGAAGCGTCTCACTACCCCTCAGAAGACAAAATAAATCCATGAAAGAAAGACAGTATTGCTGAACTCACATTTTCTAAGTAGAAAAGTACGTGGTTGTTCTTGACTTCTGTCTTCATTACACGGCCATTGTTTTCAAGCTTGAAAAAATTGGCAGGGATGGGTGGGGAGTAGATATTAAAACACATGAATGGACCTCGGCAGAATGAATCTCATGCTTTCTATTTTATCAGGTTCTGTTTAATGAGATTTTCCTTGTACTGTAATGTTTTCATAAGCACACAAAGAAACCAAGTAAAGAAACAGATTATGAACTTTGGGAAATAATAACTGTGTTTTGCTACAAATGAAGAACATCATCCCTCATGTCACATCACAGCAAAAATAAAACTGTGAACTTTGAGGCACATAGAAGTGAAGAATTCCATGGTTTTGTTTTATTTGATCTAAATGCACTATTCATTTCTCTGTACTCACAGGTTATGCTTCTATTGCCTACCTGCTCAATGGATGACATGACCGGGGTAAATCCTGAGAGCATCTTGACATCCACAAGGACCACACTGGGGTTATTGTGAGTCCCAGTATATCTGAAATGGAAAAAAGAAAAATCTGACTAGTTCATTCATCAATTTAGAAAATGACTTATGTCTTAGTGAGGCCAGAAGGTGTGGCCCAGAGCACAGGTGAAAATAGAAGTGGAGAAACCCAAGGAAAGCCAACCTCAAAAAACTGAGAAAATCACACTTGAGTGATGATGGATGAGGTGATACAAAGCAACACATGTTGGAGCACATAAGGAATTATCTGAGTGTAACATGTCCCAGATCCTGCTCTTAGGAACCTTATCTGAGATCGTAGAGTCAGAACTTACAACACACCTTGTTCATTTGTACATTGCATACACTCATGCTGGCCTTATATTTAGTCAACAAGGAGAGATCTTCCTTTCAAAGGCAGGAGAGATCTTCCTTTCAAAGGCAGTTGGTTGGGGAACACAAAGTGGCTGTGCCCCCAAGAAGTATTCTAGGTCTCCATCCTGCTTCTGCATAGCATCATTGGAAATGAAGTTAAGATTTCCACAATGTATTTAATTCAAAACTCTGCTATTCCAGAGATTTTATATTGGGAAATCTTAGGAAAAGTCTCCCACACTAATTTTACTCAGGATTACCTTACAAAACTTAGGCTAAAATCTTTTGGCCTCTGTAAATCTTATTTGAATTCATGAGGATTACTTTAAAAAGAGTGAAAAAAAATCCTGAAATTTTGCTCTTTATAAGTGTACAATAAACATGTGCTGACTGGGGATATAGCTCAGTGGCACAAGCGCCTGCTTGGCAAGCACAAGGTCCTGAGTTTGATTCCCGGTACCAAAAAACAAAACAAAACAAAAAGAACAACAACAACAAAAAATTTGCTGTCTTTCTACTCTAGGAATGGCTGAACTTTTACTGAGGAGGAAGTGGTGTGTCTCTGTTGTCCCAAAATGCCAGAACCTCTGTATGAAAAAATAAATGCACTGCCAGAATGTCACTGTAGCAAAAGTTTTCAAAGTATACATGCTGACAGTGTAAATTAATTTTGTTCATAACCCTCACTCTGATTTAGCTGAAGTTGTACAAAATATACAAGTTACATCTCTGTGTAATGTCTTCACAGAAACATATGAAGAGATAGTGTTGGATATATGTCACCATCATCATCATTATCATCCTAATCACCATCATTGTTGCAATTATTCCTATATTGTTTATCCATTCCTGTTAAAAATATTAATTTCTTGATATACTATGTCTCTAATTCTGGAGGTAATAACAGGCTTTGACACTTACTTGAGGGTCACTGTAAGGTCAAAATCAGGCTGTAACACATCTGAGGAGGTGTTCTTTACAATTTCCAAGGAAAGGGAAAAACCAGATGACTTTTTGGGCAGTGGAACATTAAACTTGAGGGTGGCCTAGAACAAATATGAAATAAGAGAGAACTCATTTTGTACTGTGAATTGAAAGATATATTATTTTACACAACATTTCTATTATTTATGTACTTTACAGATTTCGCATCAGGGAATCAGTCTAAACTGAATTTAGTTTTCATCAGACACAATATCTGTAACAACATTATTGAAGAAAGAGAGGATACTTGAAATAGAATTCTATTTATTCTAGAAATAGAAAGATAGATTACTTGAAAAATCTTGTACAATCCAGGTATATAGAAAGAGAGTACCTCCTCACAAAATAACTGACATTTTTTGTTATGGATTTGGAAACAAATGAGAGAAAGTGTAGAGATAAACATGGAATCATGCAAAAAGCCAAAATCTTGTTGCAGATATAATAACTGAACTGGATGCTTCACTGGCACACATTTTCCTCCTTTTGAGGAAGATTTCTGTTACCTGGATGAATACACAACCTTGTCCTTCCACATCAACTGTGTACTGCCCATCCGCTTTTGTCAGTTCTGAACGTTGGACCAATAAGCGGTTCTCCTTGTTAACCTGGAAAATCTCCATGGATTCTTCACTTAGAAACGTGACTGTGTTTCGGTCATTAGAGAAGGTTAATCTCATGTAGCTGGTTATGGCAAGAAGACAGACTGTGGTGTCCTGCTAAGAACAGTACAAGCTGCTGTAATACAATATCAGTCCTCATTTGACTACAACCTTTCAATAAATCTGTAGAAGTATTTCTGAAATAGGTAAACAGGACTCCTGAACAAAAAAACCCCACACATTTACTTGTCAAAATTGTTATCATGTAATTTTCTTCGAGGTATTTTTATTTTATTTTATGTTTCCTAATGATTTGATTATTTTATGTTTCCTAATGATTTGATAACATCTGCTCTTGAAAACAACACTGAAAATGACGGTGTTGTATAATTTGGTGACCTCACAGTAGCTCCTATGCTGCTCAACATCAAAGAAGAAAAGACAGAGGGCTGCTAGTTACTCTGCAGTTTGCAGCTGAGCTACCTCCTCCTTCCTCCCAACCTCTCTGCTTACCTCCAACTTTCCCTGTCTTCTTGGGGTCCTGTTCCATGTGCATTCTTTACCTTCCATGTTGCACAGAAAGCTGTTGAATCCACTACTCAAGAGCACCTGTCTTGTAGTCCCTTTCTGCCTAGTATTGTTTCCTGCCTTAACTCCATGCTGTATTCTTTGCTTTTGCTCTTGCTTCACCCTTCAGTCCCATTCACCAAAGTGGCTTTAGACCCTTAGATATTCTAGGATGTTATCTCCTGGAGACCCTGGCTTTGGACACTCCTCTGTGAAGTTATATAACTGGCAACTCTCTGACTAAGAATTTGCACTATATAAACCTGCAGGGGGTGGATGTGTCGTTGCATGCCTGTAATTCCAGCACTTGGAAGTTTGAGTCAGAAGAATCGCCCTGAGTTCAAGGTCAGCCTGAGCTAGAAAGAGAAACCCAATTTCAAACAAACAAACAAGCAAGCAGACGAAGTTGCATGGGAGCCCTGATAGATAATTTCTAAGAATGAAGGTGAAATTTCCACCAATACTCTCCTCTACCCCGACCCATTCCAGCTTTCAAAGTCTTGGGATCTAAAGTCCACTGGATCAGCTCTGCTGGGCAGACTCTCGAGGATATTTCATCAGAAGGGCTAACAGTCTGTGGGTCTAGAGCACTTGATGAGAATTTCAGAGGATGCTACCCTGGGAACAGTCTAAGCAATCCACTGTTCTGCTTCTTTCCCCTATCCTCAACATTTCTTCTGTCTTTTTTTATTCCCTTGGTTTCTACTTTGTTTTCCCTTTTCCTCACTCACTTTGGAATTAAAGTATATTTTCAACGTATATGTTGGATTTACTGACTAGAGTTTTTAATGGCTTTTTTTTTTTTAAGAAAGAATCAGAAGATCTTTGGAGATTCAGTCTATGGTTTTACTAAAAAACTAAGATTGTAAAAATGAGGAAAATGAGCATTTTCTTAGTAAAAATAAATCTGCATTTTTTGACTTTTGATATTCCCTGATAAAAAGAACTATTGGTTTATTGGTTAACTCATTTCTCCTGTTATTTCTTCTGCTCATGTTCCTTTTCCATTGCTTAGACCACAGGATTAGGAAGAAATCTTTCTTTTTGGTGGATGTGTATCCTGAGTATAGCATTGTCTGATATCTAAAGTCCAAGACTCTTCTGGCTATGCCAAAAATATATAGTACAATTACATTCCATGTTTGTTGTGTAAAGAAAGTTATAGACAAAAGGCCTCATTTTATTTATTTGTATATAGAGATTTCCGGAGAAATGACTGATATACAATAACTGTCCATCAATAATTGTTGACCAAATAAATAGGAAGAAAAAAATAAAATAGTCCTCATCCTGGAATGTGCACTTTGGTAATTATCTTTGCTAACTAAGCTCACTGTGGAGCAGAATCTTGTGCCTTAAGCACATTGTTATGTGCTTAGTCAGGCCCACAGCTGTCACCTGTGTGGAAGAGAAGCCTCCGTGGGAGTTCATCTTTTGGACCAGCCACTGCACAATCTTGCTCGCGTAGGTGAAGTCCTGAGTCCTCCGGGACAATACAGCCAACAGCACGTAACAAGTCTTCTCCATCTCACTAGGAGCCCAAGGACTTGAGGATGGGAAATTGTCTGCCTTGTCTTTCTGTTCCTTTTCCCAGTATATCACATTATCTGAGAAAAAGGAAGAACTTCACATTTTCACTATGAAAAAAATTTTATATGCCTTTGATAACAAGTCCTTATAAAGTTAGGCAATACAAATAGGTAATGGAAATTCCATTCTTGGTCTCTGCTTTGGGCTGAGTTACGTTCCCCTAAAATCCATTCCTGAAGCCTTCCCCTCCAGAACCTCAATGTGTATGTATTTGGAGATGGGATCTTTAAAAAGGCCGTAAAATTACAGCAAGTTTTCTAGGGTGAGGAGTCACCGAATCAATGGACCTTAGAAGAAGGGGAAATTTGTTCACACCAAAAAGCCCCCAGAAATTCACACACACACACACACACACACACACACACACACACACAGAAGAAAATCTATGTGAAGACAGAGGGAGAAGACATCCATCTACAAAAGAAAAAAACCATACTTCCTGACATCATGATCTTAGACTTCTACCTGAGAGAATTGTGAAGAAATAAGCTTTTGTTTAATTTAACCAGTTTGTGGCATTTTATAATTATAAACTGGCCAACAACTATAGTATCAACAAGCAACTCCTTAAGATAAAAAGCAGTTGCATAAGTAATTATTACTTCCTATAGCATGGAACTATGCTTGGTCTCTTTTACATCATTCATTTGAGATGGAACTATCAGAAAAGAAAAATAGTGAAATCTAAAATATATAATATTCTTTGAAGATAAGGGGACACTGATAAATAACAGCAAAGAAATAGAAATGTATAGGTGAAGAGGAGTTGAACATGATAGCTGAGAAAATTTCATCTCTTTGTTTCAAGTTTGTCTCCAACAAGCTGAAATGAAGGATCCAGCATACTTATTTTTGTGGCAGATTGATCCAAGATCTGAAGCAAGGTTTCCACTTGCTCTTCCTTTCCAGCTAATGCAAAAGTGTAGGCGAGGATTGCATGAGTGTAGCTGCTAGTAACACCCCTTTCTAAGGCATCTTCCAGGCAAAAGAGCCCATTTCTTAAAGCAGGAAACTAGGGAGAAGAAAAATATATTTTAAAATGGCACCTGAACATTTTACATACTATCTGAATATTCAAGCTGATCATTATTTCTAATGTATAGAATACATCCCTGAAGTACATGTTAAAGCAAATTTATTCATAACACTCATATGTAGTACACCTGAAAATATCATTAAAATGAATTTGTAATGTCATGATTAGTATGTAAGAAACAAAATTTTGTTGTAAGAAAATGACAGTTTTTCTATCCTTTCAATAACATTTTAGTAATGTGTCATCTATGTGAGAAACCAGAGAAATTTATTCTTATGAGCTAAACTATTTTACTTTGATGCCTTAGATAGATGTTTACATTTCTGTTGATGATTCTCAAGGTATGCCAGTGATCCTGAACATTACTAACTCTTAATTTAGGAATAGGTTTTGAAATCAGGTAAGCTGAACTGTTGATAGGGAGGTAGCCAGTCTAAATCCCATTTAGATTGGAAATGTTTTCACACTGGTTATATAGACAGAAATAGAATTTGAAGTTATAAATTTACTTAGAACAGAGTTTCTCCATCTAAATGTCTTGCCTGCACTTTATGTAAATACCTAAAATTATGTGAAAAGCTTGAGTGTGTGTGTTAAATATATTCTCCCTAAGGAAAACCCTGACAGTGTTTATCAAAGGAGCGTATGAATGAAAGTTTAAACAGAATCAATGTAAAGGTGGTAATGAATGAAATGTCCTCTCGATGCATTATCCAGTCTAAGAATATCAAATCACTCACAATGAGGTCTACTTAATGTGCATTTAGTGACTGAAGCCAAATGATGATTGCAAACCGTACAGTGGAGTTGAGCCCAGCTTCAAGGAGCATCACAATGACGGACGCAGTGAGTCCAATATCCTCTTCCTCTCCACCCTACGAACAAAGGAACAGGGGGTCATATGGGATGTAGGCACCAATGAAAGGCCGTTCTTCTGAAAGGAAGGGGGGTAGGAAAGAAATAATGGATCAAGGACTCTTGTTCATAAAAAACAGTCAACATGGATTAGGTTTTTCTTTTTTGAGGTGCTAGAGATGGAACTCAGGCATTCACAAAAGTTAGTCAAGTATCTTACCACTGTGGCACACCTGGGCCCCAAACATGTGTTATTTTAAAATTAGATAATCAATAGTAATGCTACTTGAGCAAGAATCCATTACAATCCAATGTACTCATAAGGCAAAAAAATTTAAATATATTTAATGGCATATTAACATTTATGTGGTTGGAATTATGTATGCATTCCTAGTAATTTCTACAACTTGAGCTGTATTTGATATTAATGTGTAAAAAGGAAAGAATTTTTAAAATTGAAACAAAATTTTTTAAAATTGAAAAAAATCCCTGTCAAAGTACTCTGGGAAGTTGCAGTAGTCAGTTAAGAAAGATTATTACAATACAAACTTAGAAAAGTCCACACATAATGGGGTTTGAACTGTACATAAATATCCCTTGAGAAACTTAAGCATTACATAAGGCAGGACTCACACAAAAGAATGTGATTTAAAAACTCAACAAGACAGGGAGATGATGGCAGTGATTCTGATACAAATAACATTGAGAGTGGCAACTGGGACCCACTGATCCAGTACAAACAGCTCATTTCTCCTATTTAAGCAAAACATGATGCTTTGTTTTCCTAGAAAAGGAATATTTCTGAGAAATTAAGATTTCAAGATGCAAATGGCAACAAATGGTGGACATGAAAATAAGATATGGTGATCTGTGTAGCACATTTCAAATATAGCGAGTG
This sequence comes from Chinchilla lanigera, assembly GCF_000276665.1. Lineage (NCBI taxonomy): Eukaryota > Metazoa > Chordata > Mammalia > Rodentia > Chinchillidae > Chinchilla > Chinchilla lanigera. The sequence goes on along the minus strand of NW_004955413.1, from coordinate 5,720,373 downwards.
AGGTCACCATTCCTATGGAGTGTTTTTACTTTTCTCTTGCCTCTTTCTCCTAACTGAAAATACCCATCCACATACATCCTCACACATGTTTAATTACAGTTATCCATAGATACTCAGGGAGGGTAGGCTCCAGGACCACCTGGGGATAACAAACTCCATGGGTGCTATAATCTCATGTCATTTAAATTATCTCTAGAATCTTTATAACACCTCATTACAGTGTTATGTAAATAGTTCTTATACTGTTTTGTTTCACAAATATTGAGAAAGGGAGAATTTTGTACATGCTCAGCAGAGATGGTGCCCCTCAGGGCCTTCAAGTATTTTCAGTCCGAGGTCAGTTGACATCATGCCTGTGGTATCCATGGGTACAGATGGCTAATTATGCAGTGCAGAGAAAGGATTTGGTAAGATCAGGCAAAGGAAAGCATCAACAAGAAAGATGAACAGAAGACGTTGTAGAGAAGAACATGAAAAATTCTGATTTTTCTTCATACTGTTATCAGGATGAAGAAGAAGTTTAAATAATTTAAAGATATCCACTCCTTCCCAACAATGTGATAGGAAAATTAAATACCATAGATTTGCTGTTCATGTGTACTTTGAAGTGCATTAAATGGATAGTTTACAATCCAAGAGTAGGAAGGGTGATTATGAAGAACACAGAACAGAAGTCCAGGTTATTTCAGGGGATATCAGGGAAGGCTAAGGTGTCACAAGAAGGATTTTGAGCATTTGCAGCTTTTGGAATGCCCCTAACAAAGTTAGGGGAATAAAAGAGATAGAAGAGACATGAAGGTGGACAGCAACGTTTAATCTTCAAAGAAAGGTGGTGAGAAGGAAGAAAATGTTTAGTAATTTACACAAATATGGCCAAGAAAAGCTTAGGGGTAGATCCTGCCAAAAACATGTTTCACTTCATGTGCACTGTGGCCCAGAGCAGGCCAGTGTGCTTTTCTGAGAGTGGCACTGGAAGATCTTGCTTCTCTGAACAAAGTAAACTATCAGATAGTCTCCCTGAAACTTTCTTGCCAACAATGACTAGGAATTAATTTACATTCCTCATGCACTAGACTTTCTCCCTTACTTTAGTATTGTCTGGTTCTAAATTTATGGATGCACTTTCTCTAGGTATTCTCTTCTCTCCTATTTTCCACTTTGCTTACTACAGAGGATGGACTTGGTGTAAGGATTAGAGACTGAATAAGAGAGACAAAAGGCTTATGAGCCCTTATAGCCAGCCTATGGTTAAATATGCATACAGCGGGAATGCTACCATCAACCAGGACACCACAGGCTCATGACTACAGCAGACTCAGAGGGCATAAGATTCACATGAAAAAAAAATGTTCATGTTCCAGCTATGGTTGGCAAGAGCTAAGGGAAGGGAGGCAAATGCAGGAGTAGAAAAAGCCTCATTCTGTTAGTTACTCACCTCCCATTCATTGTTGGAAATATCATTACTTTCAAAGCAGCCATTTTCTTTCTGTTTGCTTGAAAGCCAGATTAAGGTCTGTTTTTGAACAGTTTTGTCAATGAATATATACTCCTTCATTCTCTCAAATGTCTCGTAAGTACGTGTGCTAAACCTGTAGTGCAGGTCATCAAAGCATAAGTGAGATAAAATGGAAATGATGATGTCAGCTACTTGTCAGTTTCCTCCCTATTGTTATTTTTGTGTAATGGATTCATTGAACTTCTCCAATGCTGTTTCTAACAAATCTTGAACAATAGTGGCTCTTTGGGGTCAGTGAAAAATTTGGAAGTTCTCTATGGAAATTAGAGTACCTAATTTGCAGGCTGTTTAGATTCAGATGTCTTGTTCTATAGTCCCTAAATTATGCATACGTGGAGAGTAACCTGTTATAATCAGATACTTTGGGGTCTTCTAGTTTAATTTTCCTGAACCAGCAGAGTTCTGTGAGAAGCAAATAGGAAGGTGTGCATTTTCCATGAAGTTAACCAACTACAGATATAAGCAGCTGCCATGAGATGCTCAGACAAGCAACTGCACAGGACTCCAGGTAGACTGTTGCAAAATTAGAATAATCAAATCTTCTGGTTTTATCTGATTCTTCTCTGGAAATTCACTTTGAAGCCACTTTTCTGGAAAACTTCCACTGAATTGAACCCCCACACCTTCTTGCAAGCCCTCCTCAGATGGTTTCTGTGTTATTGAAAATAAAATTATAAGCTCTCACCATATGTTTCCTTCTTTATTCCTCTGCCAAAACATACTATATGAACCATCAAAGTTTTTGAAAGACAACTGCTTTTGATAACCTGAAATACAACACAGTAGGAAATTACTTTTTAATCTAAGAAAGAAAAACAAAAAACAATGTCGGACAAACTCTGAGTTTTGCTGTTAGACATAAGAAAATTCCTAGGGTAATACTTTCAAGTATAATCTCTGAAATTTATATCAATATAAGTTCTCTACATCTAATGAAGAAAAACTAACTCCACTTTATAAGATATGGATGACAAATAACATACAAATATGCCTAGCTTACAAACTGGCTTATTGGTACTTATTAATTAATACTTCTGTTTAACATCTTTTTACTTCATCCAGTTTTAACTTTCTGAAAAGAAGAACTCTAGAAATTTCCTCTGGACTTTTCTTTGATATCACATTTTACAGTCCAAATACCCTCTTTCTACATTTTTTGGTACCGGGAATTGAACTCAGGACCTTGCACTTGCCAGGCAGGCACTTGTGCCACTGAGCTATATCCCCAGCACCTCTTTCTACATTTAGCTCAGATCACTTCATTGCAAGAGAATACAAATAAGTGAATATACCTGGAAGTCAATAAATGAATTATTATAACAACTATTAATAATAACAACAACCAATGTAGTGTGTTAAAATATTAGGCATTAAAAATCACTAAGTTCGTAATTTGAAATGTTACAATTCTAAATTATGAAGTTAAAGGGCCATACAAATTTTGACATATAAAATGAAACAGCTAAGACTGAATAGTACATAAGTTTAGGTCCAGTTTTGCTTTAGCAGACTACTACAATAATAACAGCTTTATGATATCTTAATAATAGGAAATGTGTATTTCAGCTATTATAGGCAGAAATTACTTAAGTCATCTCACCGTTAGATAAGAGAAACACTGCCTTAGATTTAACTTCCTCTGTCAGTTGCTTTGTAGCTCTCAGGTAGTCGAGGACATAGGTATTGGCAGCTAGAAGGGCAATATTCTGTTCTTCCCATCCATAAGGCATTTGGAGAAGACTCTCCAGATTCTGCATTGCAACTCCTAGAATATCCCCTAAAGTAGGAGAAGCAGAGAGTCATATTGTTATAGTTGTCATCTCTACATTAATAACCGTATGGTAAAGAAGAATGGTGTAAGTAAGAAGTGTTCTGAATTGAGTCTAAAAGGTGGAATTTGTCATAGCTAAATCTTGGAAACAACTCAAATGCCCACCGACAGAGGAATGGGTAAAAATGTATGGTATTTGGCAGTCAAGCCCAACAAAGTTATGTGATATTAAAATTGCTAATGTTTTATATGTGAAAACAAAGTTGGAAAAGTTTTATAAAGTATTGTAAAGGGAGAGAGCCATGAGTGATAAACTAAAGGGGTTTCTGGTATGAAAAAATATTTCCGAAAATCTCATTACCAGACAAAACAGGAAGCTAGGAAAATACATTTGTTTGCTTGTTTGCTTGCTCTCTTTCTTGTTTGGTGTTTGAGAAGCTGACCCTGTGAAATATAAATTGCAATCCATCCCTCTCTGAAAGGTGTTAGTGACAGAATGTGTTAATGATGTTTGTCTTTTAGAAAGTATCTCCCCCTTTAGAGGAAAATCACAATACCGTTAACATGCATAGCTTATTCTGATTCCTGAAAAATGAGTCTAATATTCAGATTAAGGATTATAATACAACCTTTTGTTTTCTGAATACCAGTTCTCTACCAGGACTAGTGTTTCATAAGGACATAGATTTGGAGATGGATCCTTTAGATTCTGTACGGAAACAGGTATCTCCTGGTCTGAACAGTAATTTTCTCCAATTGATATCTAAGAAAATATCTTCATTTGTTCATTTAGAAACTTTTGAGACCACCTCAGCCAAGGCTTTTATATCAATATGGAATGAAATTTAATCAATTTACCTATGACAATTAAAAAGGCTCTGGCAGATCCTTCTACTATATCATTTGGCAAGTCCAACACTATCTCCTTGGAGGCCTTGGTACCTGAAAAGAAAAACTACCATTAAAAAAAAAGACTTCCTTTTATAAAAAATAGCAGTAGATTTTAGGAACAAATATTTAATATGTTTCCAGTATTTTATTTTTTTATATAAATTATTTGTTATACAAAATAAGTTTGAGGACTTAATCAAGCTTAGAATAGCAACATATTAAGAAAATGGTGCATGTGTCTGGGTCTCCATCCTCCACTAATTTAGAGTCTAAAATATTTATATGTGGAAAAATATAAAAAGTTAAAAACTACTGACCATAATATACAAAACACACACACACAAAAAGTACAGCTTACAGAGTCTGATTGTTAAAATGGGATCACAATGAACTAGATGAAAGAGTACATTCCATAGACACAAAGCGGTCAATTGAGGGTCAGTAATATATCTATGGATTATTTAATCCTAAAAGTACCAAAGCAAAGATTATATTATATAGTATTACAACACACTCCTGATTTTCCATTGACCAACATTGTGTGATGACTCTATACTAAGAGGAGTGAAGAATATACAAGAGGAGAAAAGTAGATTGATGCAGAAAAGTGCCAAAGCTTTTAAAAATATTTCTTAGGCATATTTTTTTATTGGCTAAAATTATACAATGAAGATCATACATGAGACAATGTAATCTAAGAGAAATTTAGAATGAATGAAAAAGGCAAGTGGACTAATGTATAGGGAGAGGAAAGAAACTAACCTGGTTGATAAAATTTCTTTGAGACTAATCCTCTTACCTTTCGTACAAATAAGAAAACTCTGGGTCATTTCTTTCTCAATCCCTTCAGGCTGTCAAAAAGTAAGCAAATAAACAAAGAGTAAACATTGAAACAAAGGCTCTGCTTCAGCTTTCCATGTGAAGCAATCATCAGCTCCCTTCGGGACGACCGGCCGGCCAAGTTTATCACTGGCCCCTCTGTTTGTATCTAGACGTCACTGCACACTACCAACACCCTTAGGTTGGACACTGTGTGATGCTCTCAATGTCTCCGCATCTCTCTAACATCTTCAGAGGACTAAGGAAGTGTCCTGTAGAGACATGCCAACAGGTCAGGCAAGGATGCTCCCTGCCAAGCACTGAGCCCTGCTGAGGATGACGGCAGCTCACTAGGAGAAAAGGATAAGTCAATTTGCCTTTGCATTTGAGGATTACTAGGAAACAAAAGGGCAGAGGAAGAGATATCCAGGAAGCACCAAGCATCCCCAGTGGAAAAATTTCATCAAGCCTGTGTTGAGTAAGTTTTACTCTCTAGTGTGAGGTCCTAAAGGCAGGGTGAAATTAATGCTGTTTGAATTCCATTTAAAAGGGCACACTTCATGTCAAAATAAGCTTGAGAAATTAATAAAGTCTTTTCCACAATGTGTTTCCAAATTTAACCTCCTGGGTGCTGCCTGTTTCACATCAGGAGAAGCAAGAGGGTTTTGCGTGTACACACCTCTACCAATATGCTCTTGACCACGACGTCTTTCCAGTTCACATTTTCCTCTTCAGTTGCTTTATTTCGGCAGGAGCTGCTTTGTCTGGACTGTGCAACTACAGTGATATCTACTTTACCTGGAAAGTATTTCCAAATGCAAGTTAAAGTGACTATTGGCCTTTGCATAATGGGAAATGATTTCAAAAGTCTGTGAATCTTACTTTGAATTGGGTGAACCAAATTCTATGAAAACATTAATGCTTTAGACCAAATTATTTGTTTTACCTCCTGCATGGAGATAATTTAGGATGTTTTATTTCATCCATTTTAAGATGCCTCCTATTAAGAAATCATTTATTTTTATTAATTATCTATTTTTATTATATTTATTTAATTAAAACAAGAAATTTTAAGAAAAATGACATCTTACAAAGCCATCTGAGCCAATTATTTAATATTGTTTATAAAGATAACATATAATTTCATAAACATATAACATCAGCTAACTGGGACTCCTAGCATTTCCCAGGATCTAACAAACACAAATAGTATAATATGATACAGCAGAAAAGAACTGGGTTGACGTTAAGGACTAGAAAAAAAATCCATTGTGGTTTTTTTAACTTCCTGTGATACCACATTATGTAAATAAAACTAATCTTCATTTTCCTTATTTATAAAAATTAGAGGATTAGAAAAATACTTGTGAGGCTTAATATTACCTATGTGCCTATGCACGTAACCAGTTATACTGTTGGTTTCCTCAGACAGAGTGTTTTGCTCATTATTTCTTGGTTTCAGAAAGCCTTTGATACTCTACTCTTACAACTACAACCTCCAAATGCAAAAGGGAGCAAATTTTACAGTACTCTGTTTCAACATTGGGTGATATTTTTGAAGATACTGCATAGGAAAAAGATAAGGCAGTTTAAATCTAATAGGAAAAATAATTTGGAGGCAGATCTAAATCACAAGTGAATTAAAATGATCATATATATATAGTTACTAAAACATTACAGTGTATATGGAACAGAAATAAATTTTAATGATTCAATTTTCAAAATTACTCATACTGAGTATCATGCATATCACAGTTAGCATTCTTTGTTTAACTTTTTCCTTCCACTATATCTTCAGTAAGATTCTTCTAAAAGTCTGTTCTGTTCTGTTTTCTGTTTTATTTTCACTTTTGCAGACAGGTCTCATTATCTACTCCAGACTGGTCTCAAAATTTGCAATATATCTACAACAGTTTCCCAGTACCTGGGACTGCAGGTGTGTCCCGCCACACACGAATTAAATCTATTTTTCTGTGTTGCAGATACTACACACAGAAAGGCAATATTCTTCTAGGACTTTGATCTAAGTGTTCTGCGTTTTTCATGCTCCTTAATACAGTGAGGAAATTTCTAGTTTCAGAAAATCCCATAATTGATGATCGTGATTGAGAAGCAAGTTTTGCTTAAGTGGAATTTTTGTATAAATTGTGGGTGAAGAAATAAGTGTGCAAAGAGTTAAGGCAATATTAAGGAAAATACAGCCTTCATTTAGGGTATGATGTGTGACATTTTAGGGTATGCAAACTAGCATTTTTATTGCATTGTAGTCATACTATGCTAATTTTGCAAATGACTGATGATTCTGCTCTTCACAACATTAGCACCCATAAATTAGATTAGAGAAGCAAGTGTTTTAAATAAAGAAAATTCAAAAACAACTAAAAATGTGAGGAATAGATTTAGGTTTGTTTAGCAAATTTATGGATAATAGAGGGTTAAAAAAGACATTTTTCCATGAGGAATTTGCGTGGACACATAGCCTCTTACCCAGGTTTTGAGGTATAAGAGTCCAGACATATGTTTTCTTCTCTCCAGCCTGGATAATCTCATTCTTATTGCTCTTCAGGGTGTTAATACTGGCTTCATAATCCTGAGATGTTTCCAACTGAACAGATATCTATAAAAAGAGTCATGGTAAGGAGGGCAGCCCTGTAAATACTTTTATATTACTGTTGTCATCTTCAGGAAATTATACCTTACCTATTTTGTTCTAAATAGTTTGAAATAGTTGTTCTATCTAGTTTGAAAAATTAACTAGGAACTCCATTTTTCCTTCTAGGTGTCTTGCTGAAAGAGTTAAACACATCACATCACAGCAATACATATATAGTGATGTGTAGAGCAGTACAATTCAGAATAGGCAAATCTTGGAAATGGTCCATATGTACATCGACAGATGATTGGATAAAGAAAATACAGTATTTACACTCCATGAAGGATGAATTTGACTTGTTTACAGGAAAATAAATCCACCTTGAGACCACAATGTTAAGAGAAATAAAACACACACAAGCTTAAATACTGTATAGTTTCTCTTACATGTGACATACAAAATATAAATAAAGAGGAAAACAAAATATAGGTGATAGAAAGTAGGAGATAGATTTTGTTCACTGAGAAAGAGGCTCAAGAAATGGAAGGCGGGGAGAGGGTGGAGACATGGAGAGGATAAAAAGGATTTAAGATTTGCTATGTATGTATACCAGCTTTGCACAAGGAATGAGTGCATTATGTAATGCAAACATGTACTAATAAAAAATAAAAGCTGAAGAAAAAGATACTCAGTTACTCTTTGCACAAGAAGCCACATATGGTGGAATGTCCCTCATCATGAAATGTCATTCTCAAAGCAATACTCAAATCAGCGCTGCGAATTAATGCAACCGCTTTTGTTTGGGGAATGTGAAATTGGGGCCATCTCTTTATAATATCATTCTAAGACTAGAGCAAATATTCAAGGAAAATATTAAGAAATCTTTTAGCTTTGTCAGACTTTTGTCTCCAAAGCAGAGGGAGTAACTTACCTCCGCACACGTGTTCAGGTAACTGAAGACACTGACAATCAAATCACATTGTTCGTTTCGAACAACTGAGACCGGTGAAGCAATTTCCACAAAGAAAGCCTGGGAGACTCGCAGAGAGACTGTGGAAGAGATGCCAAATCCAGCCTGGCCGTTCACACAGAAGGCACTTGCCTCCCATTCAGTCAGAGAGTCGGGGGTGACGAATGAAAGATTCGCTGAACCTGAGGAACTGCAAAGAGAGATTGCTGATAAAACGCATTCTTTATCTAAATGATGAACCTGAATGTAGTGCTGAGCAAGAAAAATCTACCCACTGAAGTTTAAAAATGAGTTACAGTGTTTGGATAGGGCACGAGATAAAAATCTTGAGAGCTGAATTTCTATAAAATTTAACCTTAAAAACCAGGCATGGTGGCACACATCTGTACAGCACTTGGGAGGCTGAGGCAGGAGGATCATTGCAAATTCTGGGCCAGCCTGGCCTAAAAAGTGAGCTCAAGGCCAGCCTGAACTGCATAGCGAGACCCTGTCTCAAAAAGAAAAAAATTTAACCTTAGAAAAGTCACATTTCCTTAAATGTTATTTTTTTTTAAGTTGGGGCAGTTTACATTGGCCAGTGTGAAATTTATTGGCAACAAAATTCTGGTTAAAAAAAGTAAGAAAAAGAACAATTAGAGAAAAACTAAAATAGGATCAGTATGTTTAACCAAGTGTGATTGTATGTTTCACAAATATGCCAAGGAATAGAAGTTAATAAATAAAAGACAAAATAGAAATAAAGACATATATGGAAGGAAGCTGCTAAAATAACTCACTCAACACTGAAGAGGTCCCATATCCACGTCTCAGGGAAGTTTGTTCTGACGGTTTCTATTATAGCCTGTTGTACATGGCTGGCACTCTCTCGCAACTCAAAATCTGTAAGAAAAAGAAGCTTTATTGATGGGGAATAAAAATCTGTATCTTAATGATGTGCCTTAAGTGAAGTGTTTTGCAACACATGACTAGCTTGCATTAGCGTGAAAGCAAAATGGGAATTTACTCCTGGGGTTCAAATGCTGGTAAATGTAAATCTCAACCTGGGTGTCAATATTGTGTAGCTCAAATATCTACTGTTACAAAAAGGAGCAAAGGATGAACCAAATGACAAATAATCAGCTTGTGCTTTCTCTCCACAGTTAGCCTACTCGTTGAAGTTTCTCAGCCAGTATATGGACATCTGCAAATTCTGCTGGCTAGCATCGCTTTTGCTAATGATTTCAATGACATTCGTATTTTGAATTTTCAAGAAGACTGTTTCACATCCATGGTCTTTAGGCTGCATTGGACCCACTGTATCACTGTGCCCTTTTCTAAATCACTATCCTCAAGTTGCATAACACCACCACATCCTTCCAGTTTTCTTTTCTCTTTTGAAGGATGTAAACTCTTGGGCTTGGTCTAAGAGCTGTTTTAAATCCTTCTCTTACTGTACACCATCTCTCACTGAAGCCCCCTGCCAGCTTCAATAGTTATCCTAGTGCCTCCTCAGCCATTCTTCTACCTGGACCCTTCTCAGATCCTAGACTTACCTGTGCGTCTTTGCAAGCATTTCTTGTGGCTACTTTACAGAGATTACAAATGCAACTCCTCCCAAAGTGAACTCATTCTGTGTTCTCCCTCCTTCTCCTAGCATCTCTGTCCTCCAGGAAGGGTATCAAAATCTCATCACTTCCCCAAGTCAGAACCTCAAGCATTGTCTGACTCCATCTTGTCCTGTGTGTCCCTAACTCATGAAGCTGCAAATACCATCTATTACTTCTTGAAAACAGTCATATATCTATCCACATTTCTCTACTTCTGCCTTTTTATTGTTGTCCAAAGCTCACTGTTGCTTAGCTGAATTCCTGACATGTGTCATTTCAAACATTCTCCCGCAGCCTAGATCCCAAAGCCCTTTTCACAGAGCAGTTAATGTTTAAAAATGCATACTAGATTGCCTGCTTACAGATGATCAATAGTATATTATTATAATAGGACAATTCCAAACTCTGTAAATGCCATGTAAGGCTCTCCTGATCTGTCTGTTTATGTCTCTTGCTTTAGGTGTCTTTACTCTTACCTTAAACTACATCTCCTGCCATTCAGAAGGGCTTGTGATTTCTTACCTCATCTTTCATAGCTCCACCTTCTTTCTTTGGAATGACTTTCTTTTTTGTGATACCTTTTGTCTCAATTCTAGTGCTACTTCCTCCAGGAGTACAAAATAGGCCTTTGAAATTAAGTCTGTTCTATTTAATATGTACATTTAAAAAATGTAATACATGTCTACGTCAATCTCCTCCTCACTGAGACAAAATACTGGACATCCACAACTTAAAGGAGGAGAAGTTTATTTTGCCCAAGACTTGTAGTCCACAGCTGCCTGGCTCCAAGGCAGAAAGGTACTGTGGAAGGGCCTGGGTGGAGGTGAGCGGCTCATGTATGGCAGCCAGGAGGCAGAGTGTGAAGGAGGAATGAAAGAGGGAGGTACACCCCACCAGGCCAACCTCTCAGGCGCTATCTCTTCTGGCGAGGCCCCCTTCTTAATAGCATATTTAATTATAACACAAGTGTGATTTAATTACTCTTCAAAATCCCCACCTCTGAATTTATGAGGCTATGAGGGGGGTCCACACATAAACCTAACAATGTGCTAGTCCTCTGTTTGGGGATTTATCTTGTCAGTGTACTTACATCATGCACATCAGTTCCCATTCTCAATAAATATTTGATGAGTAAATAAATAAATGAATGATTGAAGAAAGAAGAGAATAAAATGAAGGATGCTGGGTTTCAGTAAATATTATCCAGACATATAAGAACAGTTTAGGACTGAGAATATAGCTCAGCAGCACAGCACCTTCCTGGCAAGCTCGAGGTCCTGAGTTCAATTCTCGGTACCCTCCTCCAAAATAAATAAATAAATAAATAAATAAATAAATAAATAAATAAAATAAAGTTTAAATGTTTCTGATAAAGCTTACTAAATATGGTCTAATCTAGTAGTGAAGGTCAGGGGCCCTAATCAATTGACCAGAACTGCAAAGTGGCTTGAACTTTTGGACTTTATGGGGGTCTCTTGAATATTCACTGACTCCATCCTTTCAAAAAATTGTCAGGCCCTTATGTTCCTCCAGTGGAATTTCTGACACCCATCTCCAGGATGAAGCCCACTTCAGTCACAGAGCTAGTCCCAGTGAGAGGCCAGAGGAACTGAAGCAATGCTGCTTGAGTACTTTCAGAGGCATTTAGAATACAGCTTTCCTTTGAGGTCTGTTATGATGACCTGGCTCCATCTGGCTTCCCTGACTGTATTTCTATGTACAAAATCTGTGTGCCTACATTTTTCTTTCTAGCAGTACGGTCAACCTTGAACTTTCAGTTCTTCTGCCTGAAAATGGACTAGCATTGGGATTCCTTTCTCTGATAGCAGTTGTTTTACTATCAGGGTGTCAAAATGCCCTCTGCCTTTGACTCTCTGTATTTTGGTCGCTACGTAGTAAGGAAGTAAAGGACTCTTCCACCACAGTCACAGTAATTCTCCTCCTGCATCCCTACACATTTCATGTTGCTACACACATACTTTTGATACTGTTTTACTGATAAATTTCCTGGCATAGTTGAAGCTAATTATTCTTTATACTCAAAACCATTTCTAGCCTATCTTATTCTGCTTTATTGACCTATAGGATGTTCAGGTGTAACCAAAAACATGTCAAGACTCCAATTTTTTATGGTTTCATCCAAATAGCCCCAATTCTAAGAACCCACTTGACTATGCCCTCAGCCCCAAACCCTGCATTGCTCACTTGCCACTGCAGGTGCGGCATATTGCACATATCTCTCTTCTCCGAGATACAATGGCCTGAGGTACGGCTGACTTCCGTCCATCGTACATAGCTCTGGTTTTCGGTAGTGGAGATTAGTAAAGACTTTCAGACCCATGTGCTTTGAAAGAAACAAAGAAAAAGTTGGGCATTCCTTTCATGCAAGGACTGTCAGAGCCCTATCATTTTGTAATAATAAAGAAAGCATACATCTACATATTTGCTGTGCTAACAAGCCTCTAGTATCATAGAAACAAAGTCAGCTCTGTTTGATTTAAAGCCCTAATTTAAGATAAAAATGATAGTCAGTGTTACCATGTGCTACTATTTTACTAAGTACTTTGCATAATTTTATATTCAGTTTTAAGGGAAAATGAAATTTGCACTTTTTTTGGCTTTTTCATTTGACTGTTCCTGTGTCAAATGAATAACTTGCAGAATAATTTCAATAATTCTAACTTGAAGTTTATAACTTTAATCACACAATTTATTTTCAATAGAAAAGAGAAAAATCAAGAAAAGTTAATATTTCTCTTTCATAAGAAAATTTTTGGTACTTTATTATCAAATTATAGAAGTTGAATCTCAACATATCAGAAGAAAACTGCAATTAATGAAAATATATATGTATTAGTAATACTAAAATTAAAATTGATGTGTAATATTTAAAATATCTTCAGTGATCTTACCATGAGAATCTCATAGGTGTCCCCATCTTCCAAGCTGGGTACAGGCATGTAATACAAACCATTGTAAAACATGTTCTTCTGGGGAATACAAGGCTCTGCCCTGCCATCATCAAGGTTGAGACCATTGTAGAAATAACCATATAGTTCTGTATATGGAAGCATGTTGTACACCTAGGAGAGAAAGAACAGAGATTTTAAACACTTTAAAAAAACTTATGGGATTAGAAAAATTTTGGCCACAATGGTTTATTCTTTTTCTTTTCTATAAGACAGTGAAAATCATACTGTAATTCAATAATTTTATTCAACTTCTTCAAAAGAGAAAAGTAATTTTACTTTAGGCAGTTGTTATGGATTGTGTTTAGATATCCCCTGAGGACCTCATGTGGTCATAGGTGGGACTTTTCAGAGGTGGCTGAATCTAGAGTGTAAAATGCTGGAATTAAGGGTGTAATGCTGGGACTGATTCATGGTGCATGCTAGGATTAGGGGTACCCCACCCTGGGTGTGAATGCTACTGCCCTAAGTGTGGGTAGCCTCAATAGGACAGAAAGAACAGGAAAAAAAAGCTGCTGTTGCTGCGTTTCACTTGCTGCTTAGCTACTTCTCATTTTGATACCTTGCTACTATCTGCCTTCTGCCTGCCATGAACTGTTTCTCCTCTGCCGTGCCACTCTGCCTTGGAGCCAGCCACCTATGAAGAGAAACCTCTACAAACTGTAGGCTAAATAACACTTTCCTCCTTTAACTTTGAGTGTTAGATATATAGTCTCAGCAATGAGAAAAATAACATATAACAGTCAATGCCATGTTCATTAATTTTTTTCAAGAATAGTTCAGGATTTGGGAGAGCATGTAAAACAGATACGGCTTAGGTTTATTGATGAATCCAAAGATAATTCATAGATAATTGATTGGAATTATAATGCTAGGACTCCCAGCTCTGGAGGAAAATGTTAGCCTTCTGATTTAAAATCTTTTTACATAGGGGCTGGGGATTTAGCTCAGC
>NW_004955413.1:5697614-5706206 GCF_000276665.1 Chinchilla lanigera | reverse complement strand
AAAAAAAAAAAAAAAAAAAAAGAAACAAAAATCTTTTTACATAACCTTCCACAGAAAATATAAAATAAAAAAAGAACAATTAATGATGTCCATGACTTATTTCTTTAACATTACTAGGGAACAGAGGCTAATTCTTTGATCTTCAAACTGTTAGTAAAGAAATGAACACTACATTTCATAGAGCTCCTAGGGATAAACATTTGAGGGGTATAGATCTGCAGAAGGAGGTTTAAGATTCTACATGGAAGAAAGGGAAGAATTACATGGAGAAATTAGAAGAAACAAAAGAAATCAACTACAAGTAAGAGCAAGTTCAACATTTAATGTCCAAATATGAACTATAGTTCTTGAACGCAGTAGTCCCCAGTAAAGAAAGGGTTTGAATCATCCGGAGGTGGCAGCTTCCAAGAGGGGCCAAGGGAAAAGAATCTGATTGGTAGAGAAAGGGTACTGGCCCTTGGAAATAGGGCACTTAACAGAGGGAAGGAAGTAATAGAGTACAACTAAGGACACTGCAGAAATAAAACATGTCAATCTTGTCATTATTATTTCCATTAGCAGCATTTGTCATGGAAAAACTTTTTTTTCTAAGCAAAATAGCATGCTAAAGACACTTTTCACCTATGAACACTATTCACACCAGAAAAACAGCTCCACATAAAGCTGTCATAAAAGAACAGAAAATGCAAGTCAAAGCACTTCTGCTGGTGAAGTTTGCTGCCAAAGTAATTAACTAAGCAAATATATAGGAATGGAAAGCTATTCTCAAACATCTCAGCCTAAATTAAATATTTCCAAACATGTACTTGGTATATTTAAAAAGAATCATTGGGGTTGGGGATATATTTACCTAGTATGCATCATGAATTAAAAATTAAATAAAGAAAGAATAAAACAGGCAAATACAAAAGAAAATAAAATGAAAAATTTTTGAACTCAAATATAGATAAAATAGACAAACACAGGTGACGTGAATTATAAAGTATAAAGAGCTCATGAAAAAATATTGAAAGAAAATTTTATTTTTCTTGTATTCAATACATAGCCCAGGCTGGCTTCAAACTCTCAGTGATCCTCCTGTCTCAACCTCCTGAGTGCTGGGATTACAGGTGGGAGCTACCACCCCCAGTTGGAAGGAATTCTTAAAAGCAACATAGAAAAGCTGGGTGTGGTAGTGCATGCTTGTAATCCCAGCAATGAAAGCTGATACATGAGGTTTAAGTTTTAGACCACTTTAGGTTACACTGTCAATTCAAGAGTGCCCTGGATTACATATTTTCAAAAAGCATAAAAGAAAAACAAAATGAGAGAAAGAATGAATTAAAATAGGTCATGGGCAGAGTGGTTAAATTGGAAAGTAGGTAAAGAAGATCTAACTTGTGAATGGATTTTTTCAAAAAAGGAAAAAAGCAAAAAGCTTAATATTTAAAATTATAATTCAGGACAAATTTCTGAAAATAAAAGATGTGAGATTGATTCATGGTTCTACTAGGTACCTGGTAAAACCTTCCCTCAACAAGCTTCTACACAATAAGTTCAGAGAGATATTGTACTAAAATTGTGGCTCTAAAGTATTAAAAAAAAAAGCCTTCAGTGCCTCCAGAGAAAATAATAAAATAACTTACAACAGAAAATAAATTAAATTTACTCCAAAATTTATTTTTGAAGCAACAATCAATGCAAGATAATAGTGGAGCAGTATTGTCAAATATCTACGAGAAAGTAAGACCAAGAATTTAATACAGATAACCTGTCCTGCCTGTATGAAGGCTTCAGAAGGACAATTCTGAAGTGACTCTCTGAGAAAGCGAACAGAGACAGGTTTATGTAGCCAAAAGACAACTATGGAGACCGGTAACATTTGGGGATGAGAGGAGGGAGCCCAGCGCCTCACACGTACTATGCAAGTGCTGTTCCACTTACCTACACCCCTGCCAAAGGACAACACCTAAGCTATGATGTGACCCAAGAAAATGCCTCTGGAACTTTCTATTTCAGGTCTCCTGATACTTATTCCTAATGGCAGTTTTCCTAAGTATTTGCTATCTCTAGTTGAAGGAAGAGTAAGCATCAGCCTTGAAATCTTAGGGAAAAAGCTTATTCTACATTAATAGGTAGATTTGGCCTTATTTTTTTATGGTTCCTCAGATTCTGAAACTATTTAGAAGTTTTGCAGATTTATTTATAAATAATCTCAATTAATAATGTTTAGATTATTTAAGATGTTTCTAAATAATTTCAGAAATTGAAATATAGTTTTGCATTGGCACAATATGGTTATGTCAGGGTTTGTGGTTATAAACATTGTTATTAATTTCATAATTTAATAATTAATGCTTAAGGTAAAATATTGAAAGGGGAACACAAAATCGGAGTTTTAAAATTAGATTTTAAGTGTGTAAAAGATTGTTTCTGAAAAGATGTCTTAAGAATTGCCACAAAATACAAAAGTGTGTTAGATTATGATCAGTTTTAAAGATTTCTTTATGCCTTCATATATTTTGCATGTGTTCTACAACAAAGAGGTATGCTTTTCACAATCAGAAAAATTTAAATTACTGAATTAGACATACAAATATCAGAAAGGTCAAGTTTTTAATATGTATATGTATAAAATAAAAGGAAAATGTCCTACAGTTGTGAATTAAAATATTAGGGAAAAGTCTAACAATTATTAACTAAAAATATTTTTGATGTGAACTTCTGGTGCCACCAGTCTAGATAGCTATTGATTTATTGTTTTATTGATGTGTTGGTATTAAAGATCCAACCCAGGGCTTCATTCATGCTAGGTAAGGGCTCTGCCATTGACCTATACCTTTGCCCTGGAAGTGTTTAAGGAAATTCTATCTCAGATATCAAATAATACCTTTAGACTGTCTCCAAACATATCCTCCAACAGAGAAATTTCTTTTTAACTCTAGGCATCTATATCTATGTTTATACATATGATTTTTTAAAAAAAATTTTCAATACACCAGACATCAGCAATACTGTTATCACAGCTATTCATATGTACATTTATGTTTTGCCTTCCTTGTTTCTTTTTTCTTCTTTCCCTCATCCCAGTCTTTCCTTCCTTTGAGCAATTTCTTTTCCTTTCTTATCATCTATTGTACATTTTGAGTTTTACCTAGTCTTTCAAATTCCTACACCAAGGAGACAACATGATGTTTACCCATCTGGGTCCGATTTATTTCCCTTATGAGTATGCTACTGTTCTATTTTTTTTTGCTTGTTTGTTTCTCATTTACTACTCTCTTTAAAATAAAAAAATTTGCAAAATTTTTAATCTGTTACAATTATCTGCAGAAATTCTGTATTACCAGGTCTGGGTAAGCCAAGAAAGATAATTAAGTATATAACACATGAAGGAATAAAGGAAACAAAAGAGTTGATAGATTCAACATATCATATCTCAAGTAAAAACATCCTAAGAAGGGTTATACTTGG
This sequence comes from Chinchilla lanigera, assembly GCF_000276665.1. NCBI lineage: Eukaryota > Metazoa > Chordata > Mammalia > Rodentia > Chinchillidae > Chinchilla > Chinchilla lanigera. The sequence continues at coordinate 5,702,753 of NW_004955413.1, read as the reverse complement.
AGTTAGGCAGAAAGGAGGTAATTAGTAGGCTTACGCTTTCTGCTGACAGCTGCTGCTCCGGTTTCAGCAGAAGGACACTTTTATCCACTGCCCGGAGGGCACAGAATGAGTCAGGGGCAGCTTGAAGATAGAGAGTAGTATTGGAGCCAGGTGGCCTGTGCGCCTCAGAGAACTGTATACTAACCTGAAGCACAGAAGGAAAAGGAATGAGGGTAGAAACAATTTTATGTGGGGAGAACCAGAATAAATTTAAGCTTTTCCAAGTAAATCCTGATAGACTTCTGCATGATATTTCTCTTGCACCCTCACCTTTAATAGGTAAATATGTATTTTATTTGTTAATGTTTCTTCGGTTTCTGAAATTACTCAGAAGCTTCTTAGATTTATTTATACATAATCAATAAATAACCTTTAGAGTATTTAAGAAGCTTCTAAATAATTTCAGAAGTTGAAATACATTTTAGCTTTACAAAGCGAAAGTATATAATTATGTCCTGATTTTGGGTTATTAAATATTGTTTGCAATTTCATAGCTCAACTCTTGTGGGAAAATCTCCTTCACCTTTCTGCTGTGGTCTCAGGATCAGCACTAATGTCAAGGATAATTCAGTCTACTTGATGAGCTTCCCACCCCCTAGTAATTTAATCACACCAACATTTATTGTGAGATTTCCGCCTCATGATTATAGTGGTAGTGCCAGAAGGGGCAGCAGGGAAAAAGCTGCTCACCCTCCTCCACCTGGACAGGGCAGATGTAGAAGGAACATCACCTTGTTTTTAAAACACTGGTCAATCTGGAATTTGACACTGTCAGCGACGATTTCCCCACTGGGGTGGACAGTGTAGACGAGCAGGACAGCCACAGGAGCCAGGTCAGCACTGATGCTGATTGACAGTGAGAAGCTCCCCTTCCAGGCTGGGATAATAATTAACAGACACAAAATCAACAATGTCTTGTATCACTGGATAGGCACAGATAAGGCGAACTGGCTCGAGGACAGAAAGGATAAATTGTACTTTGCTTTCAAGGCAAATAAATAGTGAGAACTGCATATACAAATAGTAGCTTCCCTCAAGCCGTGCTAACTGCTGCCCCTACCCACAAATTGATAGAAGTACTCTGTCTACATTTTCTATCTCCTTAAGAAGGAAAAGCATGATTGTAAAGTACATGTTTGCTGATGAATGCATTATAAACACCTTTGTTTCTGAGTTCCTTTTGTCCATTGAGGATGATAGCGCCTTTCGCCATCACCTGTACAAAGCAAAGAAAATTTTGTATGAGAAATATTATGTAATATCTTATATTTTCATTATATAATGAATTCTCTAACGTTCATTCTGTTCCATAAGATAAGGTAGCTTTCTCCGATGAGTAGTGAAAGTGGACACTGCACATCTTGTAAGAGAAAAGAGAAAGTAACTGCAATGGACTGAGATACTATTACAGATCCATGTGTGATGCATGGGGCGAGGTAGCAGCGATTGTCCAGATCATTTGTTTTCTACTCTGCCTCCTTCTTCTTATCAACTTTGCTATTTAAGACACGTTGTTGCACCTTTTGCCTTTGTAAAAGTGCAGTCTCCAAAAGCTATCTGTCAAATCTGTACAATGGGATCTCTATAAAATGAGATAGCCAGAAGTCTGATTAAACTAGTGAACACATAAGGCCCCTTTATCAATGCTTGACACATAACGGTTAGCCTAAGAGAGAAGTCTTATTTCCAATTACAAATATACAGCTGAGAAAGTGAAGGTTTCAGAGACTTTAAATGAGATGGTCTAAATTGCACGATCAACCAAAAAGCGTAGATGATTCAAACTAGAAAGGTCTTAACTTCCAAGTCTGTGTTTCTCCTTGCATATGCTCTGATGAGACAAAGAGTACAGAACCAAGACAGCAAATTCTTTGTACTGCTTACCAAAACGAGCCCTGCACTTTTTTTTTCTGGCTTCTGCCTAAGCTTTTTCCATCATAAAAGATTTTAAATACTTGAGATGAGTTACAGTTGCTTGAAAAAGCAGACTGACTAACAAGATTTTCCAGTCTTAAGGAAGTTGCTTGAGATCTTGTTATGCGTTTGTCTATTTACTTGGTATTAATGGATCAAACAGTATTCACCAGCAAAGTGAGAAGCTTGAGGTTGCTCAGACTGACATAATCAAAGCACAGTACACTCTAAACTATGCTATGTTCAGCAGACAGACACGACTGCAAGAACCTGCTGAGACTTACCAAGTAGAAGAAGTTTACACTTGAGGCACCCATATATGCTTCATGATTTAGGGAGTAATGCACAGTAACAATCTTCACTTGGTTACATCTCAGCTGCTTCAGTGTGGGCACGATCTTCAGGAAGCTGTTGGTTCGGGAATAAAAGCGTGAGACTACAAAGGAGGCCTCTGAGTAGTGAGGTGTCACCCAGCTGGGAAGATGGCAGCTCTGGGGTTGAAGGAACGTGGCCTGATGTGAAGAAAGAAAGAGAGGATCTTAGCGCCATGAGGACCTCCAAGGACAGGAGCTCACACAGCACAAAAGCCTTCCCATCTCGGCAAAGAAAGGAGGAATCCTCCCTTGTGGCTGATATTCACTGTTAATTGAAGTGAAATCGTAATAGTATTCTTCACTTAAATATACAGAACTGATCATAATTGTCTGAATAGTTCATCAGACTCACAGTGAAATAGTGTGGTTTTTCTGCTTTTTGATTGAAGTCAGAGAACTGGATTTAAGCTCCCCTGGTTCTTTCACTGGGATACCAACAGAATTTTGCAATTAAAATTTTTAACTGCAAAATTTGTTTTAAGCAGCAGAAAAGAGAATTCTCTCTTTTATTTCTGCATGAAATGATGTAAGGGCAAAAGCCAAATTTTCTTTATGCAGCTCAGAGGAAAATATGGTTATTATAGAATTTATACCAATCATAATAGGCTATCAGATTCTCTTCATCATGAACAAATATACTCATACTTAAAAAACAAATTGTACAAAATATGCTAATTTTTAAGAATTGTTAATGTTCAAAATCCCTAAGCGTCACATGCTCTGGTACCCTTGAGAGTTCTCATCTACCCTTTGGAGTCTTACTTTCAGGGAGAACATAGGGTCATATATGTCCGAAGTGTCAATGGAAAACGGAGCCTCGCCATTCTCATCTGTAGTGTAATTCCCTATAACTCTGCCATTGAGCTCCAGCTGCAGCACCTTGCTGGTCAGCGGCACATTATTGGGACCATAAAATTTGAGCTGTTCCAAAAAAGAAAAAAAGTATCAATTTTATGAAAATACAAACATTTCATATTTGTGCAGAGAAAGTTCTGTTTTTCATAATTGTCATCACTTAATAGCAATTTTCTTCAATGTCAATGAGCAAAAGATGTTCTCTTGAGTGTATATTGGACATATTGGATATATACATACATATATATATATATATATATATATGAATGCAGGTGTAATTTTCTAAATTTCCGTCAGCTAGGACTTTTTTAGTAAATCAGGCACAGTAATGCCAAAAATGTTTTATGAAAGTAGAAAAAAAGTGTACAGAAATGATCAAAGAGTAATCTATGATCCATGAAAATAAAACAGAGATAAGTATGGTTGCTTTTGGGAGGGAGTCAGACCTACAGTTCCAAAATAAGAAATTCCTCTTCTGTAGACACTGTCCATGTTTTCAAAGTGCACACTGCCAAGTAATTCAGTGATAGCAACAGAGGTCTTTTCACTGATCTGCACACCTGTAAAAAGTGATGAAACAGTGTCAGGAAGGAAATATTTGTTCAGTAATTCCAGGACTGGGAATATGGCTTGGTGGTAAACATTTGCCTTGTGATGGTAAGGACTTGGGTTGGTACTCCTAGTATGGCCAATAAAAAAATCAAAAGAATAACTAGTTTAAGATATGTCTGATAATTTTCTAAGCACAGATTTGCATTTCAAATGCATTTTAAATTTATATTTTTGTCTGCATAGAAAAAGTGTGTATACTTTAAAATATGTTCCAGCACAGTCTACTTCTGTTTAGCTATAGTGTAATTCAACCTAAGTAATAATATTAATACACGGATGCAGGAGAAATATTTAAATTCTTCCCTTCTGCTAGTCTACTCAGTTTTGGCTTGGAATTGCTTTACATTGGAGAATGTCATAGATATCTCAAATAAAAGGGTTTTGTTTTTGAAATCCGTTTTTTTTAAAGACTATAAGATAACTATGTAGCATTTTGAATTTACCAGGATTGAAAAGAGTCTCATAGTACAGTAGAGTAAACAGAAATGCCTTATGATTTCCTCAAAACAAAGTGAAGAGGCAGAATAAAACATATCGAGGTAAGTTACTATGAGTATAAATGTGATAAACTTATCTGTTGTAAAAGTCATCACATTACCCAACAGGTATATTTACATAAAGCATAAAGTCCCAACTTCCTTTTAAGTAACAAGAAATAATTAGTAGTTGAACTGGTCCAAATTAATTCTCACTCCTTCTTTTCTCATTCTTTTAACCATTATTTACCGAGATCTTGTTGTGGGCAATTTTGTAAAACTTTCCCTAGTAATTATTGGCTTAGTAAATGTTCCCTGTTGCCTGAAATCAGGAGTTAGCATGCTTCTTCTGTAAAGAATCTGATAGTTATTCTGAGATGAAGACCACACAAGGGCTTTGACACAACTACTCAAGCTTGTAGCTGTTAAGCCAGGTAAACACTGCATATGGCTGTACTCCAGACACTCTAAATAAAGATCCAAGCGGGCATCCGGACTTGAACCTCAAAATGTAGACTGTAAACTCTGAGAATTAAACCACAGATCACATTCTGTAAATTGCTTACCAACTGAATCACACAAAGTTAAAAAGATCTAGCTAATTTGTTAGGCCACTTTTTTTTTACTTTAAAGAGAAAAAAAATAACAAAATAACAAAACAACACAACACAAAAACAATAACAATGATACAGGATTTCCAAACAAGATGATAGGAATCAACAATGGTTGTCATATTACATATTGTTGTCTTTCAAGTTGCTGATTGCCAGATGTAAGAATGCAAGATTGATCAAACAGTTAAAGGTAATAAAAAGTAATGAGAATAATAAAAAACATTAGAAATGATATAGAGCTTCACTGAACAAGAT
>NW_004955413.1:5649589-5697134 GCF_000276665.1 Chinchilla lanigera | reverse complement strand
GTAATACTCCATTGTATAAAAATAGCACATCTTTTTTATCTTATTTTAAAGGAAAATTTTTCCTCTGATTGATGCAATCACAGAAGCAGACATAAATGTGCAAGCTTTAGAAGATTATTTTATTTTAAATATTGTTAAGAAAATTTTATTTAACAGCAAATTTTACTCAAAGTTGACAACTGGCAAAAACAATTTTTACCATTTGAGCAATAATTTATGCGCCTTTGTGCATTTGCCAACTCAGTGAGAAGCCATATAGTCCCAGCCCCAGGTTGTCCATAAAAGGCAATCCTTACCTGTCCCAGATTCTGTAACAATTACATTGATGTGAAATGTCATGAAAAGTCCAGAACGATTGATTTGGAAGACTTTTGTGTTCACAGTTTGAGAAACACAGCCATTTCCAAGCTGAAAAAAAAGAAAAAGTGTAATTGAAAAGTAAAGAATCCAACAGTTTTTTTGAAAATACCAAGATTTAGCACAGGTTTATAGCACCCCTCTGCCATGGCTCCATCTCATAACATTGTTGACAGGACTAAAACAAGCATTAAGAGAGAAAGAGGGAAAGGAGGAGGAAATACACGTCAGCAGTGCATCGAACAAGATGGCGGACATGATCTACATTTTACATATGGTCAAGTTTTCTTGGAAACAGTGTAGAAGGGCAGAGACAACAGAGCGTTGAAAACAAGTAGAGTTCAGTGGTTTTAAAAGAAATTAAAACCATTTTGATAAGCACAAAAAAATTCAGAAGTGATCTTTAAATATGTAACATCAAAATAGGCTCTTTAAAAGGTCAACTGATTCTTTAAAATAAAGAAAGTATCTGTAATCTTCCATTAGTAGCACGAACAATCAGAAACATATAGACTTAGCTAGATTTGAAAAAGTACTACTTTTGAATCTTCAAAGTTAAAAGGACATATCCATTTATTTGATTTTTCAAAACCATCATATGTTCTGGGCACCATTATCATGCGCATTGTAAGGATGGATAAACAAGAGCAGAAGTACATTATCTAACCTATGTGAGGTCACGCAGCTTAAAGGTGCTGCAACTAACTAGGTGTTTCAGTGCCAGAGTATGTTCTCCTCTGAACTGTGAACTATTACCCTAATAGCATAGAAAACAATTCTACTTTAATCATAACAAAATCAAATTATAATGAAGTGATAAAAAGCAACCAGAAGAACATTAAAGACTTGAAATCTAGAGAAAAAGTAGTTTTCAATAATCCTTAAATCAAGCAGAAAAATATCTGTTAAAATATTAAAATATAGATATTAGGATAAAGGGAAAATTCCTCATATCAAATGATGTTAAGCTCTAGTTAGAGATAATGTAGAATACTGAATGTGTTCATTGCTACATAAAATCACCAGCATAGTTGGTACTGCATCCATAGGGGCATAACCATGGTCTTAGCCAACCATGGGCAGAGAACATTGAGGAAATGACTGCATCTATACCAAGAAGAAATGAATTTTTTCCTATTCTTTAAGCAATTAACTATAACAACTATTTCCATCACATTTATATTAGGTAAATAAATAATATAGTGATAAAGTACACTGAACGATATGCATCAATGACAGGCAAATCAATGTCATTTTATATAAGAGAGTTAAATGTGCACAGAATTTCTTATCTATGGGGACTCTAGGCCCAACCCCAAAGATACCAAAGAATGACTGCATATTTAAAAACAAATTGACCACACATATTAGGAAAAAGAATTAATCAAATGAAAGATAGAATAAATGATTTATGCACAGAAAAGTAATCAAAGAAAGATAATTATAAAACATAATACAATAGATGAACCTTTTATAAGCATGATTTAGAATACAGAGGGAGAGCAAAATCACATAAGATAGTGTTAACAGAACCCAATATCTGTCTGGAAGAAAAATTTTCTTATTTTAGAAATTATAAAAAATTAACTGTTTTTTTACTCGAGAAATTTGACCTTAAAGCACACTTAGAAGTTACATGTAAGAAGGAGAGAGAGAGAGAGAGAAAGAGAGAAAGAGAGAGGAGAGGGACAGAGGCAGGGACAGAGATAGAGACAGAGAGACAGAGAGACAGAGAGACAGACACAGACACAGACAGACATTTTCAAGTCTAAAGTATAGATATACTATATTGTAGATACAGAAATATAGATATAGATGATGTCAATTGCAGGTATTTGCAAATAAATTATTTTTAAAAGGAAAATTCTAGTTTGTATGGTGAGTAATATTGTAGGTTCATTTCTCTAAAGAATGACTAATGCTTTTCCAAAGAAAGATTAGAAAGACCACCTAGACCGTATGTAAACAAGATCTTCTGCAAGTTGGAAATTCCAGGTGAATCACAATGAAAAATATTATTTTAAACATTGTATTTTGTCATTTCTTTACCTTGATTACTTGAAACCCCCATTACCCACAAAATGAAAATAGTATTAAGTTCTTTTTATAAATGTAATCAAAGAATGAATAAAAACAACATATGAGTGAGTCTTTTTATAAGCAAAGATCATGGTTTGTACCTGAGCAACAAACTGCTCACATATTTCATTGACACCTTCCTCACAGCTCCTAGAAGACAGTAATTCTCGGCATACTCGGATTTGGGCTTTTCCGTGTACAGAGCCACCGTAGGTGTACCTAGTGGGCAAAGGTATGTTTATGATTACAGGGGAATGGTATCACAGCAAGACACAGTACACACATATAAAACTAGTTGTAACATTTTATCCAGCAGAAAACATGGCTATGAGAGTAAAGATTGAATGTTTCATGATCTTGAACAATTTCCAGAGCAATATTTTAAACAAAATTCTCATTTAGCCACCACTCAACAAGTCTAAAAAGTAGGGGGATTGACTTAAGTTGGATATATTTGATTAAATGTGGAACCAAATATCTCATTTTCTTGTAAAACAAAGCATCTATATGTAAGTGCAAGTTTTGTTTTAAAAGTTCAATAAAAGAAAATTTCAGAGATTGAGTGTTTTTTAAACTTGATTCTTTCCACTTACATTTAGGAAAATAGACAGCGAATGTTAAAGTGGTTATAATAAAACTAAAAATCATTAAAATAATAGATTATGATACCTCTTCTAATTGTTGAACAGTGAAATATAGATTACATGCTTACCCATTTTATTTCATTTATTTTCTGGGTGACCTTGACTAGTAAATAGAGATCAAGTCACCAACTTTTCCACATTGTAATTGGTGGAACTAAAATTATTCAGATTAATTTTGTCCTATTGTCCTTGCTCCTTTCATTCTACTGAACTGTTTCTGCTTCTACTTAGTTTATGCTTTTGAGATTTTGACTTACTCTAACTCACTTAAACCTTTCTTTCAATTACATGTGAAATACAAAATATACTGATTGAATAAAAAATTCAGTTTATTCATGGAATAAAAAATACACAGTTTCTCTTATTTCTTGTGTTTTAATTGTGATAAAAAAAGGAAAACTCTTACTGTAGTATTACCTCCAGGTTAATATATGTCCCTGAATCATGAAGTCCACATCCTCAGAGAGGAAAAACTCACCCTCTCCCTTGTGACTTGAAAGCTTTTTTATTTATTAAAATCTCTTTGCCTCTAGGAAAGTTTTCTTTCTTAAAAGCCTAATTCATTTCTGAGTTGGTTCCCTAAAATGCTATTATTGTTGGTTTTTTCTAGTTGTCCCAAACTAAATCTCAGGACATACCAAATAAAAAATATGCAGCTAACACAGATTACTCAAGTTAAGCGGGGGCAACTCTTCCACAGTGTTCATAACTAGACACACAGATTTCATTCCTCGGGCTCCCAGCCTGCTTGCCAGTGCTACTGCAGTAGGTACAGCTCTTGCCAACCTGCCCAGTCAAACTGCAGGGCAGGATTTGCTGGTTTACTTCTTATATTGTTGATTTATTATTTATTGTCATATCTTTCTTAAAGATAATGTTAAAAAGTTTCAAGAAGTCATAGTAGCATGTGTTTTGCACCAGCAATACTGGACAAACCTTTTGGTCTTCCTGATCCATGCATTGTGCTTTCTTAGCTCACCACTCAGTGAATAAATAAATTATAGATATTAATGACGTCAAAATTTTTGGATTTGCATAGTATTAGTCTAGTGTTGCACTTAAGGATCTTGGATTTCTTGGAGGTTATACACACACACACACACACACACACACACATATATATATATATATATATACTATCTCATCATTGGAGGTTGATATATATCTCGGATGTTTTATATATATATATATATATATATATATATATATATATATACACACTATCTCATCATTTAAATATAGCTAACCAATAACCTCACATATACTAAATTCTGGGCACATACTCAATTGTTCTGCATTGAAATATAGAAATTTGCTCATTTTCTAGTGTCCAAAGATTTTTTTTGTTTTTTGTTTTTTTTTTGGTTTTTCTCCGGTACCGGGAACCGAACTCACGACCTTGCGCTTGCCAGGCAGGCGCTTTGCCGCTGAGCTAAATCCCCAGCCCCCAAAGATTTTAAATATTACCAAATCATGGAATAAATGTCAGTTCCAAACATTTGAAATTTAAAAAAAATGTCATTTATATATGTTTGCTGTTAATTTAGTTTACAATTGTCTTGGGGAATGTTTACAGGTACATATCACTTTTTGGGTGTAGCCTTTACCAATGTGTGTTTAATATACTGCTAAAATATTCAAAGGTTAGGAGTCTTATGGCATCAATTAAATAAAATGCTTGAAAAATATGGAAAATATCAATAGTTTTAAGAGTTTAATTAACTGCAACATTAGTGCTCAAGACAAACAGCCCAGCTGTAAATCCCAGATCTACCATCAAAAATCATTGTTAATGTTGATAAGTTATCCCAATTTTCTGCTTTACTATCTTTATCAGATTGAAGTGATACTATCTCATTTCATAGCATTGTAGTGAGTATATACATAGTTGTTAACAGAGTAATTGGGATGAAATAAATATTAGCTGTTTGTCATCATTATTAGAAATTTGAAAAAGAATCACAAAAAGAGATAAAAAGCATTAGAACTAACTTCTCAAAAAGAAAATAAAAATTTTTCAACTCATTTGTTTCTTTATATTATGAAAACTCAAATGAGTTCAAATTAAAGTACATTCTTATGTCACTACGATACCATTGATATATGATTTTCTTCTTTAAAGTAGAGTACTCAATGATGATTTAGTTTAAATGAGGTTGGTACCTTTATACTAATTGTTGGAATTGTACATTGGCATAATATAATCGCTGAGCAAAACGGCAATCAAAAGACTAAAAAAAGGTAAAGTTTTTTCTTTATAACTCTTTTTCTAGAATTCTAATCTAAAGAAACATTGATATACATTGAGACCAAAATGTATATACTAAAAAAGTATTAATTACTAGGGAAACAAAATAGAAGATTACATATTACATAGTAAAATAATAATTAAATGACATCTGGTATAATTATATAAAGAGGTTTATGCAGTAAAGAACTGGAACAAATGAAAAGACTACCACAATATGGTTTTCCTAAATATTGTGGTTAGAAAAGTATTATTGCAGTCTTGAAAAATATTCATAAAAAGTTAGAGGATAATAATCACAATGTTAATGGCAGTAAAAAAATAAATCACAACGGTAGAAATAAAAAATGTTAATGGCAGTAAAAAAATAAATCACAATGCAGAAAATAAATCACAATGTTAATGGTAATGGAATTAATTATAGCTCATTGTGTGGTTTTCCTTTATAATTTTTGAAATATTCAAAAATTCTCTAAATATTTTAATGTAAATAAAGTGTTATTATTTCTGAGCTTTGTGTTTACACGTGGGGAAAATTTGAATAAATGCTTACTTAGCGCATGCATCCACTTGGAATTCATCATCTGAAATAGTTATTGTTTGTGGCGCACTGACCTTCACTTCAAACTTGGGCAACACTGAAAACAAAGAGAAATCTACTTTCAACTTACGGCAGTCACATAGCTACATCTGCTTTTGTGCCCAGTGTTCCCCTCCAGGTGCACTTGTGATGGCTGCTTCAATCACCCCAATTCCGGGAGTGCCACTGCTCCTCTACCGTACAGGATAATGTCTCATAAAAGATTATTTTTTTCTCTTTTATTTTTCTTTCTTTTGTTCTCTGACCTTCACCTTATTTTTCTGTTTTAATCACATAGATTGTTTCTAGGACACTGTCTGGATTCTAGGAAATGGGATGTCTCCTAGGGCAAAAGCAAGGATCGGAAAAAAGACATGGGGCAAGGAGTGATGAGCAAGAAAGGTTTGATGAGACCCCAGAAAAGGGCAAGAAAGAAGACCTCAGAAAATCAAATCAAGTTTCACTATTTTTACTTATGCTCAGCATAAAGGTTTTGTTCAGTTAGTCTGAACTCACGATATAGGACAACCAAAAAATAGTGCATTGGTTACCATCTTTATTAACAGTAAATTGATGTGCCCATGTCTGTCCTGATTTTTCTTCCACAACAATTGTATAATCCCCAAACATTGGTTCTGAACTCAGTTGAAATGAGAGCTGGGTAATATTTTGGAAAGAAGTCACATTTTTCCACTGAAAAATCACATTGTTTTGAGGGTCCTAGAAAATAAAGACAACTAGAGATTAGATTTTAGTAGTATCTTTTCCGTCTTTGTTTTGGCATTTTCTATGGCTGTTGGGAGGAAAGAACATGTTACCGTTATATCGAACTCATTGGTTCAAATCATCAGAACAATATAACTTGCTCATTGTATTCAAATTCAGTCTTAAAGTATATCTCTCCTGCGACCAAAGATGATAAGAAAAAATAACTTATGTGATGATTTATAACTGAAATTTATTATTTATAAATAATTTATAGCTGATTTTGATTTTTATGAACCACAGTTACATAATAAAAAAATTGAAAACTCAATGTGTTTGTGTGTTTGCCTCAAAGTTGTGTTCCCCAAATTAAAATGGACTTATACCAACAGGTGCAAAGGAAATACTCATCCTAATAATGCTTACCAAAACTGATACAGATTTTTACTTGGTCTCTATCTAAGATGGTCATGGGTTATGCACGGCATGCAAAATCTGCTACATGGAAGCTCTCTGATACGAAAAGGTTAGAACACTATGTTTTTCACTTCAGTTTCTTTGAACAGATATCTCCCACATTCTGAGCCTGACTTAATAATTTTATACCATCTAATTCTGATAAATCCTTTTAAAAGATTTCCATAAAGAAAATGTTCTATTATAAAAACCCATTATTGTGTATAATTAATATTCACTAGTGTCAAAAAGAAACAAATCTATTATTTATTTTTAAATAATTTCTCAGGTTTAGGGTTACCCATGTGAGCAAGTGCTATCAATTAAATGTAGCAAAAGTCACTGGGTGGAAATTCTCTTTACAGGAATCAGACTCAGTTGGCATTAAAAGCAAACAAGCAACGTGTTGAAGATGGCAGAGAGGTCACACAGAAGCCTGGATACTTGGTAATATTTTGCAGTTTTAACTCTACGTGTCTAAATTTAGGCTTTGCGGTTTGTGAAAATGATAAACACTTTGCTCATTTAAGCCAGTGTTAGTTTTCGGTTGCTTGCCGTGTGACACAGCATTTGCTGGGTCCAGAGGTGAAGATAATACAATTTGTGGATTAGTGGTAATGCAGAAATATGGACCTGCCTCCCTGAGATTTAGTTTATTATAAAGATAAGCTATCTGCTACCCATATAAAGTTGAAAACATTTGAATCATGAAGAAGATAAATTAAAGTCTATATCTGCACCATTAATTAACCTTCAGAATTGGCTAATAATAACGGCACACATTGTAGTAGAGAATAACATATGTATGTTGGAGTTGATTGATGCAACTTGCTTATTGATAGGCATACAACTTTGAATATCTCTGAAGGCCACACTACTCTAGAGAATGAAGCTCGTTAAAGGAGACTGCTAATTCTGAAAACAGAATCCATTTTATAATGAGTGATGTCACCTTGTAGTGTATTTCTACATTTTAAAATGTCTGAGATTTCTATTTCTTTTAAAAGAAGATATGGTTTATTTAAGATGGAGAGGGACCAGCAGCCAAAACTAAGAAATTTCAAAAATAAATCTGCCTTAGAATATAATATTTTATGTTCCATAAAAATCAAATTATTGCATTTGCCCCACAGCCTACAATAAATTCAACAACTTTCATTGAGCTCTTCACCTGATGCCTACACCTGTATACATACAAAGACATCTCTTTCCCCTATCTCAGTCATCTTAATTTCTAAGGGTACAAAATGAAATTTAAACAGCTCATTGTTTAAATATTTTAAAGGGTGGGTGTGTAAAGCAGATCTCTTACCTGAAGTGTGATTGAAGGATACTGAAAAAGAAAAATGAAGATCAGTAGTTTGAAAGTAGTGTATAATTTTGCCAAGTATTCACTATCTCATGTAGATCACACCTATTGGCATTAGTTCTCACTTCCCCAAGGAATAAAGTTTCTGTAGTGAAAGATACCAAAGAGACTCTAAGTGTGAAAGAAACCCCCAACCTCTTCTGAGATGTGGAAAACAAGTTCCATGCAAACCATAGTTTCTTTATTTGCTGAAAATATCTAAAGAAATGTAAATCCATTCAGTATAAGTGAAAATTTTACATTTTACCTGAGGTTAGCATAATATTCTACCTTGGAACCTTAGATAGAAAGCTCCTTGAAGACGTTTTGTCTAGGAATGGATTTTTTGTTTAGTACTTTTACACTTTACTGTACCATTAGAAATTATGTAACTCACCAAATCCTCCACAGGTTTGAACTGAGTATCCAATGTCACAGTGCGATAGTTAACTAAAAGAGAGAAGGGAATGATGCTTTTCTTATTTTCTTTCAGATATTGATTGTAAGTAGATACAGCAATTAATTGCCACACTGTCACAGAATACTAAGCTTCTTTTTTCCTTTGATTTCATTTGACCTTTTGAGATTGGGCTCCCCAGGAAAGATCGCTTATGCACAGTTGTGGTCCCTCTGTCAGTGAGTTTTGCTATTAGGGATTGACAATAGGCACCACCAGAAGCTTTGCCCCAACGGCCCATGGGAATGTCTTCAGGTGTGGTAACAGAACTAGTGATGATAGAAGGATAACTGTGAAATGTTTATGATGAAATATAAACATAATTTTCCTAGAAAAATATATTGATATAACAAAACAATTTTAGCAGCATTACAAAAGAGATAGTTTAGCTCTTTTTGTATATCTATATATCTATACCTATATCTCTATTTATTCATAGCAACATTTTTGTAAGTCCAGAAGAAGGGGTACAATGCATCTAAATAGTACTCTAAGAATTAGCTTTTAATTTCTTTTCAATAAATCTTATAAATATGTGCTATCAAGGAAGACAAAATGTATAGATGACTTCTTCTGACTCTTTAATTTACAGGTGACATAATTAAGTATCAAGTATTAAGACCAGAATTTACTTGGCAAAACCCAGTAGCAGAGAGCCATCATAAAAACCAAACCCTTTTGAATCCAAGGTTGGTGCTACTTTTATTTACAAAAATAATAAGTAGAATAGAAACACTTTGCATAGATTATCAAGTGTATGGTTCTATCTACAAGCATGAATAATAATGATGACAATCATAAATATTATTTGTGAGATATTTACTGTATACTAGGCACTATTGTACATTGGCTGTTTATTTCATTGTTGCTATATTTGTGTAAGGGAGAAACTTTCATTATCTGTTCTGTACATATAAAACAATACAGACCACAGAAGAGAGTTAATTAATTGTGCAGCTCGCAAAATATGCAACAATTATTCAGACTCAACAGTTATGTTCCACTTTCCATGCTGGTGATCATTGCATTATGGAGGCTTGTCACTGGGATTTGTATGCAGTGAAAGAGGTGGGCAATATGTTATGAAGCAAAGCAAAAGAAAAGTAGAAGAAGTCAGAATATTATCTCACTCTTCTCTCCAGGTTTATAGATGGGTTTGTCAGTCTGCACAAAAGTTACTGTCTCTTCTGTAGTGATGGCTACAGATCTTCTCTCAAAGATTGTAAGAGTATTTCCCTTCACCCACAATGTGATAAAAGCCAACTGTTCAGAGGACTTCTGGGAGACCTGTGTATGCAGAAAGCAGAGCATAGAAAAAAAATAACAATGTCTTAATTTGGCTTGTCAGGCAGAGAGAGCCTTATAAACTCATTATTTCCTAAGGAAAATTTGATCATCATAGTTACAATTGTTTAATTTATTGAGAGGATGTAATTTATGTTTATGTCTTCTTCCTTTCTATCTCTGTTTCATGATTGTTGTTCCTCTGAATCCAAACCTTTCCTCTCTTCACCTAAATTGGTTTTCCTCATACTGTGAAATATTTTTACTATTTAAATGCAGGAATAATTCATAATCACTTCCTAATATACAAGAGTGGTAATACTTCATAAGTTTTGTTTCATATAGAAATTCTCTTTTTATCTTTTGCCCCTCTAGAATTCCTAATTTCTTCTCTATCTTCCACAAGTCATCCAAACTCAAGATTTGAAATCTGAAAACAATTTTAAGCAATGCTTTCACGCTTCCATCTGCAGTCTTTTTTTTTTTTTTTTGGTTTTTCTCCGGTACCGGGAACCGAACTCACGACCTTGCACTTGCCAGGCAGGCGCTTTTGCTGCTGAGCTAAATCCCCAGCCCCCCATCTGCAGTCTTGAACATTAAATTCAGTGCCTTACCTTGAAATGTGCACAGGAATAGAAGGTATCCTCTTCCACGGACAGATCAAAAATAGTAGTATTAGATCCATTGTATTCTAAGACAACATTCAAGGATACAGATTCATTAAGGTTTAAAAGGTGGAGACAAACTTTTTCCATGGAGTGACACTGCACCACAGAGGAGACCCATAGGATGTATTGGCTGTACAAAGAAAGCATCCAACACTCTGTGAACAGGCTTAGGAGAAATGAAGAACATCCACAACAAGCAGTTTTAGCAATTGAAGTATTCCTAAAACATATACATTTTCATAGGTAAAGTTAAATAATCTTAGGCAAGCACAGAGAGTGATATCTTATGGAGAGATATTCATTCTCTTCACCTTTGCTTAAAATTCATAGGGCAAACAAGCACTCAGACTAAGAAGTTGAAACAGTAAAATATAACCATATTTAACATGGAGTATTTTCAATAAAGTCATATTGCTAGAACTTTAATATAAAAAGAGTGTAATTCTCCCTTACGGGTTTGAGGCCACAGCCGCAGTGAAATGAAGCAAAAAGGTACATAGCAAAACAGAAGACATCATTCTATCCCAGTGGCTGAACACTAGCAAAATTATGCTGTGCTCCCTTTTTCTCTTATTAGAAACCAGCTACCTCTCCCTGCATTTTTCTCTTTCTATTCTACCTCTCTCTCTACCTTCTTGCTTTTATAATTACACTCAAAGGTCAATTACTTTTTGGACAAATACCCTGGGACCCACCAATCACATTTAGGTCACCTCTCCTCTTACTTCTCCAGGGGGTTAGACCTTTGTCTAAAATTTCCTGCTTAATTTTACTGGATGCTGCTCTGTTTTGGAATCAGCAGCACAAGTTAGACAGGAAGAAAGAGAAAAACAAAGTAGTTATGTGACACTTAAGGGTTCAAACTCTTTTAGAACCTCACTCACAGGACTGACTGCGTTATCACAAGTGTTATGCATAAGAATTAGGAAAACACTTCTCTAAAGATCTGATAAAGACCTGTTACCATACCACTTGCCAAAAGGTAAAATTTTTAGGCTTCTGAGAGAAGAGGTATTATTGATGTTGCCAAAATATGATGCAAACACATATGTCAATATGAGATCATTTTACAGGTGATTGAAACTGTCAAGTTATTCTTTTATAATATCATAATGCAGAATTCAATACTTAAAATGTTTATCTACATTCAATTTTTAATAGGATTTCTTAGGGAGGTACTATGCTCAACTTTCCAACATAGTGATTAATGAAAAGAAAGAAAAGGTCACATACACACACACCCACACACCCATACACATACACACACACCACTTCCTTGGAAAAGAAAAGTGCTTCATAATAATTTTTTACTTGGAAACAGTGTGTTAATTATCCCATTTGATCTCTTTTCATTTTGCTTTTTTGGAAACTGCCAAAGACAAGCACATTTGAGGGATTCATCATCATTAGATTACCCTACAAAAAATACTAAAGGAACCCTATTTCTAAAAGAGAAAGGCCAATGAGCACCATCATGAAAGCATATGAAGGAATAAAACTCACTGGTAGAGAGTATACACAAATGAGGGCCAGAAATATAGCTCAGTGGCCCAAGCTCCTGTCTGGCAAGTGTAAGGTCCTGAGTTAGATTCCCAGTACCAAAAAAGAAAAGAAGGATTAAAAAAAGAATATATGTAAATGAAAAAGAGAGATAATCAAGCCCTGTCATTATACAAAGCACCCAGGCCACAAAGATAAAGAAAAAAGAGCAAGAGGAAAAGGAATAAACAATATGAAAAGTGATAAAAAATTTCACAAAATTCCAGGAGTAAATTCTTACTTATCAATGATAAGGAATATAAACAGATAAAGAGTGACTGAATAGGTAAATAACAAGACCGAATTGTATGTTGCCTACAAAAACTTCACCAGTAAAAAATGCACATAGGTAAAGATGAAGTGTTGAGAAAATAGCACACAAATACAAAGCAAAAGAAAACAGATGTAATGATACTTCTTTCAGATGAAATAGGCTGTAGGTCAAAAACTACAAAAAGACACAAAAAGGACATCAACTCAAAAACAAAAAAGAATATAGATACACATATATGCACCCAATTCCACAGCACCCAATTTTATAAAACAAATATTAGATATAAAGATAGACTCAAATACAGTAATAGTTGGGGATTTCAACTCTTTGCATTCATCAGTGTGCAGGCTATTTAGAAGAAAAACAACAAGAAATATTGAAGTTAAACTGTAGACACAATGACCCTAACAGGCATTCACAAAATATTTCACCCCAAAGTTTCAGAATTCATTCTTCCTATATGCACATGGAACATTCTCCAGATAGATCAAATGTTAGCTCACAAAATGAGCTCGAGCTCAAAAATTAAAATGACATTAAAATATAAAAAATGAAGATAATGTAATATCCCTGACCATAATAGAATGAGGCTAGAAACAAATATGATGAACTTTAAAATGTATAAATGTAGGAACAATAAATGGCATACTATGAATTACAGCATACTGAATTAATGAAGAAATAAAAAATACTTGAAGACTTTTTGAAACAAATGAAAACAAGACACAATGTACAAAAACCTATTAAGTACAGAAACTATTAAGTACTAAGAAGAAAGTTTATGGAAATAAAAAATTATCACTACATCAGAAAAAGAGAGGTTAAGAATAATGGTACACACCTGTACTCCCAGCACTCCAGGAGGCTGTGGGAATAGGATTGTAAGTTTAGGCCCAGCCTGGAAACCTTAGTGAGAACCTGCTTCAAAAATGAAAAATTAAAAAGGGCTGGCGATGTAGGCCAGTGCGAAGGCCTTGGGTTCAATTTCCAGCACTGAGAGAGAAAGAAAACTAGAAAAATAAGTGCAAACTAAATCCAAAATTAGTAGAAGGAAAGAAATGATAAAGATCATAGCAAAGATAAATTCAATAAAGACCAAACAAACAATATTAAAGATCAAGGAAACAGTTATTTTTAAAAAGATAAGTAAAATTAACAATCTTTAGCCAAGCTAGTTTTTTAAAAAGAATAAAAACATAAGTAAGATCAGAAATGAAGCAAGAGATATTATTGGTAACACAGAAATTCAAAGGATCATTACAGACTATAATGAACAAATATGCCCCCAAAATTTAAAAATCCAAGATAGATGGATAAATTTCTCCACACATATAACATTTTGGACCATACGTTGGACCACATAAACACAATAAAAGACTAATAAAAATAATGAGGCTAAATCAATAATAAAAAACCTTCCAAACAAAGACAGTACCAGGATTTGATGGTCTCATTGCTAAATTATTCAAGACACTTTTAAAAGACACAATACAAATCTTCTCAAATTATTCCAAAAGGTGAAAAAGAAGACTCTGCCAAAATAATCCTATGAAGTCAACATTGCCCTGTTGTCAAAACCAGGCACAGGCGTAACAATAAGGGAAAACTGCAGACCAGAATCCCTGATGCATATTGATGTAAAACTTCTCAGCAAAATATTAGGAAGCCAAATCCAGCAATACAGGAGATAGAATACAGCACATATTCAAATAGCATTGCCTTTAGGTATGCAAGTAAATTTCAATCTGCAAAAATCAACTCATATACTACAACATGTCAACAGACTGGAGACAGAAACTATATAATCATCTCAATAGATACAGAAAAAGCATTTAATGAAGTTCAGCATCCTTCATGATTAAATCCCTGAATAAATTAGAAATAGAAGGTTTATGCCTCAACATAAAAGACTACATATTACAAACCCATAGTCACTATCATTCCAAATGGAGAAAATCTGGAAGTATTTCCTCTAAGATCGAGAACAAAGCACAAATAATCTACTTTCACCACTCCTATTCAACATAATATGGGATGTCTTAATCAGAACAATTAGTGAAGAGAAAGAAGGAAAAGAAGTCTAACTTGGAAAAGAAAGTGTATTATTTCTGTGTGCTGATGACATGATCTTACATATAGCAAAACCTAGACTTCACCATAACACTGTTAGAAAGAAAGAAATTTGGTAATGTTGCAAGTGGAACATGATTGTAGAAAAGGCAGTAACATTTCAATACAGCAATAATAAACTGACTAAAAAAAATTAAAAATACTATCATTCACAATATCCATAATAGATTACCTAGGAATATTGTAGTTAAGCAAATAGAAAATATCTGCAATGAAAATTATAAAGCACTGATAAGGCACATGGAAGGAGGAAATTCTACTTTTCATAAGTTGGGGTACCTGTGAAAATGTCTATATATCCAAAGTGATATTCAGATTTATTGTAATTCACTGTAATTCCCATCAAACAACTAATGATGTTTTTCAATAAACTACCAATAAATACACTCATAGGCTAACAGAACAGAATAAGAAGCCCAGAAATTCATCTGTGTGTTTACAACCAAACAATTTTTGACAATGGTGCCAAGAACATACATTGGAGAAAGGACAAACTTTTGGGAAAACTGGACACTCATATGCAGAGGGATAAAACTAGGCCCTTATTATTTACAATATTAAAAAATCAACTTAAAATGAATCACAGATCTAAATGTAAGAT
This sequence comes from Chinchilla lanigera, assembly GCF_000276665.1. Classification (NCBI taxonomy): domain Eukaryota; kingdom Metazoa; phylum Chordata; class Mammalia; order Rodentia; family Chinchillidae; genus Chinchilla; species Chinchilla lanigera. The sequence goes on along the minus strand of NW_004955413.1, from coordinate 5,681,764 downwards.
CCCAAACCATGAAACAACTAGAAAAAGTAAAGAAACACTTCAAAACATTGGGATAATCAAACATTCTTTTGACAAGACCTCAAAAGCACAGGTAACAAGAAATAGACAACAAGAAACTTCCTCACAGCAAAGGAAACAATCAACAGAGTCAAGAGACAGCCTGAAGAATGGGAGGACATTTTTAATAAACTATTCTCCTGACAGGAGATTAATATCCAAAATATATTATAAACTTGACAACAACAAGATTAAACAATTTAGTTTTAGAAAATGCACCAATGGCATGAATGGACAGACATCTCTTCAGTGAACACCTACAAATAGTACTTGAAAAAAACTCATCAGTATCACTGATCATAATAGACATGTAGTGAGATAGCATCACAGTGAAATATTACCTCACCACAGTTGGAAGACTATGGCCAAAAATATAAAATAATATGCTGTTAAGGATGTAGGAAAAATGGAAATTATTGCTGTTAGTTGGAATGTAAATTAGTCCACCATTTATGGAAAATAGCATGGGGATTCCTCAAAAAACTGAAAATAGAATTACCATGTAATCCAACAGTGCCTCTCCTGGATACATACCCAAAGGAGAGGGAATGATTATATCAGAGAGATACCTGTGCCCCCCCTTTTATTGCATCACTTTTCATAATAGCCAAGATACAGAATCAAGAAAACTATTCATGGATGAATGAATAAAAAAGGTTGTATCTATCTATACTCGATATAATAATATTCAACCATGAAAAAGGACAAATTCTGTCCTTTGCAGTAACCCTGATGAAAATGAAGGATGTCTTGCTAGGTAAAGTAACTCAAGCACAGAGAGACGTAATGTTGCATGTTCTCAGTCATTAGTGGAAAATGAAAAATTTGAATACACAGACGAGTAGAAAACAGATCAGTAGAAGCTGGGAGGCGGAAGGAGGGAGGGGATGGCCCTAATGTTACAAAGCAAGTGAGCACTGCTATGACACGTAGAACTGAATTCAACATCTGCGAATGACTAGAATTAGAAAGTTCTAAATGCAGAGAAATAACAATATATGAAGAGCTGGAAATGCTAATTATCTTAACATGATTATTATACATTCTATGCCTGTCTCAGATTACAGTGATATTGAGTAAATGAGTACAAATATGTCAATTTCCAAAATGAAAATCTCAAAGGAATATGAATAAGTTGTGCTATCATTAATAACTATACAAGGTAAAATACCTATTATAAAAGAAAGATTTTTATAACAAAATATTAATATTCTGAATCTATGCTTTATTCAAAGAAATAAAGAATTAAAACCAGAAAAGAAGGAAGGAAAAAAGCAAAGGTTGGAGGAAGGGAAAAGAGGGAGGGATGGAAGACAGAGAGACAGGATTGGAGGAAAGAAGGCAGAAAAAAGAAAAAGAAAGAGAAACAGCTAAGCGAAATTCCTATTATGGCTACATTCTGCAGGAAATGGCTTTCATTACACAACAAAACACTAGAGGTGAATGCACATTTATTTACTTTAGGTAAACGTAAAATATAAAATAAAATGCTTATTGTCCCTCTAAAATAAAAAATAGCAATGATCAATGCACTAATATGCTATGGTTAAGTGTTCTCAGTAGGTTTCAGCTGAGCAAAAGGATATATAAGGAGAAAAAAGTAGATGTTACATCACTACCATCTAGGGCTCAGAAAACGACTTCCTAGAGTTTGGCACTTTGGCAAGTTGAGTACTTTGAACTTAGAGTCATCAGAAGGGCCTTAAAAGCAGTTTTTTCTTAACTTCTCCAGCCCTTCATTTTTGGTTCTTTCTCTCCCAAGGAAGGCCTTAGAACTACGAATTCCTCTCTCTCTATGCGGGTGGTAGACTAGAAACCTTCTCCCTCAAAGCCAGCCATGAAGCTTAGAAATGTTTCTTCGACTCTCCCCACCAGCAAGCGCTGTTGCTATGGTGTGAGTATTGGTAAGGTCCCCCAGCGGTCCGTTGTCATTGAAGACATGGTCCAGAGGGTGGCACTGTTGGAGCTGGCGGAATCTGAAACGGGGCTCAGAGGGGCATCTTAGGTCACTGGGAGAAACTCTTAAAACTGATTGCTCCTATCATTATGTTTGAAACCCTGTATCACTTTCAGTGTTTTTGCTTTGTTTTGTTTATGTCTGTGATGTTATGTTGCAATTGTTCTTGTGTTTTTTTTTTTTTTTTTTTTTTTTTAACTCTTTTCAAAATCAAAAAAAAGAAAAAAAAAAAACTGATTGTGGAGCACCAGTTTCCCTCCCTGGTTTCCCGGTTGGCAATGCCCCTGAGCGCTTTCACACCTAAGCACTCTCGCCATAGTGAGCTGCCACCCACTGCCCTCAGCAGAGGCCAAACCAAGAGATCAGCTGGTGTTAGTGATTCACTCTAAAATTTCTGAGTTTAAGAAACCTTTACTCTTGATGAAGTTAGCTGTTTCTGATATTCCACTGCGGGAATGCAAAGCTGACTAACTCACTGGCCATAAAGAAATTCTCCGACTTACCTTAACTGATCAGTGACCTAAGACCTTCATCCTAGAAGGGATCCTGCCCATCCTCTCAGGAGGATGGATTGCTACATAGAGAGACCCACACATACACAGCTTGTAGTTTTCCCACTCAGTCTGCTACTCATATTATCCAATCATAGTTCTATGTCTGTGTATTCTTCATCAAAACTAAGCATAAAACACAGATACTTTACCTTGGGTCTTTGGGTCTTCATTTCTTAAGCTTTTTTTTTTTTTTTTTTTGAATTGGTTATGCTCTTCTCTTGTTAATCTGTCTTGTTATAGGACCCTTAATGGTTGAGAAGGAAAGGTATCACACTTTTCTGTCCCTACAATTACTTAACAGATTCAATACCATTTATGTTGTCAGTCTTTACTCTTATAGGAATACTTGTATTTACTCTTTTACTTAGTACATATTTATGGAGTACATACTATCTGCAGGTAGATACTTAAGTCTGACATTCAGCTGCAGTGTCAACTTGATTGGCTTGAGAACTGCATGAAGGATTACTAAGGCACACTTCTGGATGTATCTCAGAGGAACATGGAGGAGTGATTTTGGGTACTATTCTGGTCCTGGCCTCTTCTTCTCTGGTGTTCTTTCCAACCCATTCTGTTTCTCAGTCTCCATGAAGTTCCCAGTGTTGCTTCATTTCAAAGTGTACCAACTTTGCTTCTGCCCTGGTATTCCTGCCTCACAGCCAGAATCATGGACTGAATCCCCTGAATCCATGACCAAAAATCAGCCTCCCCTCCTTGATGTTGTGTGTGTCAGGTGTGTGTTTACAGTGACAAAAAACTGACTAATAAAGGGGTGAAAAGTATTGGCTGTATGTTGTTGAAACTATCACTTTACAGAAAAGATACTTAATAAATAGTTGTACAATTATTTTTCTTACAATCATGATACTTATTGCAGAGGAAAAATAACTATAGGATGTCATAAGAATATATGTTGAGAAGGATGTAATATTGAAAGAGTTCATGGTGATAAATAAATCTGTTTTGTTCACAGGAATAGTTCACTGTCGCTCAGAGGGTTAAGCAAAAGAAATAGCAATATGAGCAGTTATAATGAATATTTTACAATTGAACTGTGAGTAATGCTCCATGAAACCATAAATGGAAAGTTATAAATTAATTTGACAAGCAAGTAACTTTTTAATTGGAAATATTGTCAACATGATTCAGAATTTTCCAAGTGGAGTAGAAATTGAAAATTCTGTTACTGAAGTAGCAGCTTTTCAAAGAGTATTGTAAAATTACAATAAAATATTCCATGTTTTAAAAATAATGGTATGTTCAATTTTACTGCAGGAAACAGCATAGTAAGAAACAACTCAGAGGCTATTATAGAGTTTATGATTGCCCTGTGAAAGTTCTTTTACTTATCTGCATTTGAATATTATAAATAGTGATGACTTATAATAATCTCTATATTCCATGGAGAAGAGAAAAAGTAGAAACAGGATAGTGATAAGAAAACCATGTAAGAGTTTGCTTGAAGACTGTTCTGGGTCACAGAAATAAGAATTTGAATGATGACAACATCTCTTCAAAAGGCATTTTAAAATTCCAATTTTTAGAACTCAATGCTATTTCTTCAGGAGGCTAAAGGGGAGCGAGAAGGTGAACTTAACACTGAAGGTGACTATGTTTGCAATTAAAAAACAGAGGGAAGAAAACATAAGCATAGCTTAAGAGAAGATTTAATTTTGTTATGTAGTAGGTAGGAAGTGACTATAGTATAACAAAGATTTGATAGCCAATAGACATTTGATAAAATAAATGTGGGACATTGGATAAAAATACAGATTTATAAATCATTACACTATATGGATTATATTTATTTTAATGGGCATTGATAAGATTACATAGGAAATCCATCATCATGTAAGAAATGATATTCAATGGTCGATAAAGACTAGTGAAGATCTGTCTAGCCTGCTACTTCATCTGGGTAAGATTTCCAGGCATGGGACAATATTGGTTTATTTCCCTCGACCACTGGGATGAATATGAGGTAAGAATTCCATGAAAAGTCATCTTGACATATGTTTTACACATCTTTTTCAACAAGGAAACATTTCTTTGTTCTTTCAGGCTATATAGTTAGTCATAGTTCATTTTAAGATTCCTAATAAAGTAAATATATAATTTATTTCACAATTCTTGAGAACTTGTTGAACTTCTAGTTCACATTTATAGAATAATAAAGCCAACATCCCAAGAGTATTGCCCAAGACCAGTAACTACAGGCAGTTAACTATGCTTAAAAATAAACAAAACTATTCAGTTTCTGATGTGGCAATACAGTGAAAGACAAATCACCCTTTCCTCATAAAAGAATAAGGCGCTGTCCAAGTAAAGTTGCCCTTTTCTTTCTCAGGTATTTATTCTGACATTACTGATTGTTAGATTTGTCAAGAAATGTCTAAGCACAATGTACAACTGTGGACTAGTGATTGACAAAAGTAATGAGGGAGAAACAGGTGTCAAGTGAAGGGCCAAATGAATACTTCCTGTATCCTTGGCTTTACAGAGCCATGATTATTCAGCTCTGTACACAAACCTGAGGAGTATCAGAACACAATTTTATCCATGGTCTTTTGGGGTCAGTTTTTATTCTTTCATTTTCCTAAAGATCCATTAATCCTAAGTGATATCACTCTGCCCAGGTAAACAGATGGACAGACAAAGAAACAAATGAATAAATAAATGTCAAAGGAAACCACATTAAATGCTACCACTAACACAGTAGTTCTGGCATCTTTAGTTCCACAACATGTTGTTGTTTTTTTTTTTTTGCTACTTAAAGTACAAAAAGTTTGACATGGCAGTTAAATAAATTGGGGAACATGTAATACCAGTGAAAAATATAATTTATCATTCACCATTATGCAATTCATCTCTGAAGTCCTCATCCATATGGAATTTCTGCTACTGTACTTACAGAAACTTCACTTTAGCAAAGCACTTAGCCTCTAGTGTTATACATTCAAAACAGATGCTTATTCATTACCTCAGAGATATTTATTGATATGAATTTAAGGTTTTGAGATTGGATAAGAATAGGAAAATGATATATGATTTTTTTCTAAGATATTGTACATGATTAGTGAAATAAACAGAAAAACATCTCTAGACTATGTAAGTGAAGGAGCTTAGAAAATTTCCCCCTGGAGAAGGGATTAATGCCAATTATAAAAGGGATTGAATCTCTATCTCTTGCTTTCTCTTTCCCTTTCTTTGCCATTCTACCGTTTGCCATTCTACCATATGATGTTGTCAGCCCTTCTGTCTTGAACTTCGCAGCTTCCAAACTGTAAGCTCATTTCATTATAAATTACCCAGGTCAGATTATCTGTCTATAAAATGGACTATGACATTCCCTAAGTGAAGGAAAAAAGTATGCTGTAACTTTCAAGTCTGTATGTCAACTACAAAAATTCAGAGTAGGCAAAATGACTGAGATGAAGAAAGAAAGACAAAGATATAGCAAGGTGTGATGGAAAAAAATAAATTGATTTGTTAAATGTTAGGGATATTTTCCTTTTATTTTGTCCAAATATTAACCATATTCCATTAAAGTGTTTTCAGACATGATAATAAAAGCAATAGCTTTGATTTCTCTCTCTCTCTCTCTCTCTGTCTTTCTCTGTCTCATTGTTATTTTTTGTTTGATCGCTTACTTATTTTAAAAGATTACATGTCAAAAGTCCCAAGATCTATAGGGAGAAAGCTAGAATCCCAAGGGACAATTCTGGACCAAGTTGAAAGAGCTCAGAAACACGAGGGGTGGATGGTATATATTCCAGTGTAAATACCAGCTGTCTAAGAACTCAAGAACTGAGGTTTCTATTAGTTCTAGTGCAAAGGCTGGAAAACACCAATATCTGAGCTCAAAAGTAAAGCAAATGGAGACTCCTTTAACTCAGCTTTTTTATTCTGCTGTGTTTTTCAGTTGAATGGATGAGACCCAATCATGTTTGGGAGAAATATCTGCTTGACTTAGTCCACCAAGTCGAACATTGACCTCATCCAGAAACACTCTCAAATGCACAGCTATGATAACATTAGACCAAACGTCTGGGCATTTCATCGTCAAGCTCAGTTAGCAGATCCAGTTAACTGTGACAAGTTACTGGGTGTAAAGGAGATTTATTGTGCAGTGAACATCATCTCTCCACTCCTTCTTTTCTTTGCCTTCCTAACCCAGCCCCAGTTCCATTCATGCAGCTATTTCATGCAGCCAGTGGGTTCAGTGACACTGACCTGGTTTGGAGAGACTGATCAGAGGAAATGTCATTTTTTAGCTAGGCATTGATTCAAAAATGAACACGTGACCTGACTCTGGCCAATCAGATTTGGAGGAGCATTAAGGCACTGTAGGAAAGTCTCTTCTCTCCTAGGCCACATGAGGAAATTCTCTCTCTTTTTCCTCAGTGTGATACTAGGCTCTGTCCACCCATTACTGTCCTAAGATGAAGCTGACACTGAGGAGGCTGGCTTAAAAAATGTGAGGAAAAATCTCTAAAGCCTTCCCTGCCTCTCTAGAATCTGTTTTGTGAGGTATCACATGTTTCATGGTCTACCTGATGCACTCATACCAGAATATTGACTTAGCTTTAACTAAGATCTAACAGTGAATTTTGTTTTTGGGTGTGTGATTTTGGCACTTTTTCTTTCTATAATTACATGTTTCCAGTACATAATAATTACCTTCTTCCTCAGGAGTCGTCATGGATACATAGTACTTTAACTTTCTTTTATCCCCCTTTACTTTGTCCCTCCCTCTCCCTCCATCTCCTGGTTCCTTTCCATTTTCCCAAAGCCCTATTTTCTTCTTTTCTATGATCTCCTTTTTTGTTGCACTTTATTTATATTTTGAGTTTCTCATATTAGAAAGACCATATGGTGTTTAAACTTCTGTGTCTGGTTTATTTCACTAAATATTCTGTTTTCATGTTGCATCCATTTTCCTACAAATGACTCAGATTTAGCCTTCTTTATGGGACAGTAGTATTTCATTGTGTATATGTGTGCCACATTTTCTTTGTCTACTTATTTGTTGATGGGCATATAGGCTGCTTTTGAGATTTAGCAATTATTAATTGTGCTGCTATAAACATATACATGTAGGTATTACTGTAATATGATGTTTTTACTTCTATTATCCCTAAATTCTCAAAGTAACACTATTTATGATACAGATATATATTGCAAATATGCAAGAGTAGAATATAATGTACATGTCCAAAATATGCACAATTGCAGAAACCTGTGCAGAGAATTCATGGGACAAATGAGGAACAGAGGTTCAACTAGGAAGTGGGTTCACGAAAGCTCCCAGACTGATATTATTTGTTCAAACCAGCTGAGTAAAGTATTTAGAAATATAGAGTAAACTTGCTCTTTTGCATCTGTTAATCCAGCTAGTGTCTCCTCAACATGCAAGATTCTTGTTTTTTCCCTTTTTTGAGCAATGCTGGATGAGTTATTTTCATATAACTTATTAAATTCAACAATGTACTTTAGTTGGACAAAATATTTGTTAAATGAAGGATTTCAAAGTTAAAAATGAAGAAAACAATATTTATCAAGCATATACAGCATGCTAGGTTTAGTATTAGATATTTTCAACCTGTCTACAACAAATCTCTAAATTTAACCTGGGAAAGGGAAGTCATGAGGAATAACCTGGATTGAAAAGAGCTAACTGTGGCTCCTGTGGCTTTGGGTACGGGTTCAAGTCCTTGTCTGGGGCCATAACACAGGAAACAGGCAGGGATGTTCCTGCAGCAGAAGTTGCCTGCGGTGCTGTTTTTCATATAGAAGCATCTTGATCATTAATTCTGTGTATCAGGCCTTTACCATCTTTTCATAGCTGACACTTCGGGTTGAACAATGCATTGTTGTAGAGAGTGTCCTTTGGACTGAAGGATGTTTAGCAGCATCCCTGGACTCTACTCAGCAGATGTGAGTGGCAACTTCCCCAGTTGTGATTACTAAAAAGATCTCCAGACATTGCCAAATGTCCTTTGGGAGATAAAATTGTCCCCAGTTTAAAACTGTAATGCTTATCAAATAATGATATAAGAACACCTGAGAATATGATATTAGAGTGGGTGACAAGAATTAACCCTTGAAAAAAATAAGGAAACCTGATTAAGTTCTTTATAGTATGATTAAATTCTTGCTACAAATTTCACATTAAATGTCCTTACCTTTACAGAATAATGGTAAAAATAAGTGGCTATTTACTTTTAATTTCCTTAATTGGCAAAATTAAAAGCCAGATATATTCTTGATGTCCTAATGTTATTTATATTACTTTATTGGTTTTTGAACTCAAAAATATTGTGTAATCTCTTCTGTGAAGAAATTCCATTGGCATTTTGTCAAAAGAGAAATATGGGAAGAAAATATTTAGCCTGATTCTCATTAAATGGGAAAGAGCCAACTTTGTCTTAGAACTCTAGACATTCCATTCTGTCTACCTCTGAAGAGCCTCATTTTATCAGTTGTGAATTCATTCCAAAAATAATGTTCAAGTTATTAGCTATTTTGAAGCATATGTATTGTAATACAAAATTAGTGAATATTGAAAATACTTTGAAGTCAAAAGAAAAGTCTCTGTAATGGTCAAATTTTAAGCATAGAAACATGTAGATAACTTAACAGCCAGGAAACAAGCTTAACTTCTGCTAATTTTGCTTTTAAGGTGAATTCTGCTTTTAGGAAGTGTGGTGGTTAGGGTGGAATTTAACCTGATTGAATTTGGGTTTCATCTCAAGACTGGTGAAATACACTTCTAACATGTCTGGGTCATCTTGTGCGTCTTGTCCCTCACCCCTTCCTCTCGGATGCTCTTCCCTGCCCTCTTCCACGATTGCATGACCTGAACACCTGTGCTCCACAACACACAGTTATCTTTGCCTTAGAGCCAAGGAATTACACAGTGAAACTTAAGCAAATTGCAGCCCTCTCCCTTTACACTGTGGTTGTAGAATATTGTGTTTCAGCAATGAGAAAGCTGATTAGTACATGAAATAATTTCCATAGGAAATCCAAAAATCTATTCAGTATCCCTGCATTGTAAGGAAGGAAAATGAACACTTCATTTTTTCCACAAATGAACTCATTTTTTTGCATATTAAAATAGTTTTGCATATAGACAAATAAAATCCACAAAGCATGCCATTCCTTTGCAATACTAGTGCATCTCAAAGCACTACAGAAGGTGTGACAGCAGGACTTATGTGCTTGGGACAAGCACAGTGTCTGCTCTTCCAACTCCTATGAGCGGATCTGTCCTCAAAAATTTATGCCAATTCAGGATTTTTGACAGAGCGCTAAGTGTTGATTTGGGCTTGGTGTATAGAATCACGTCTTTCCCCGTCCCTGGGTCAGCACTTTGCTTACTTCCCTTCCCTTCCTGTTCTTCAGTGCACAGAGGCCTGCTTATTTCCTGAATTACCCAGGTGAGAAAGCTGTTACTTGCTCACAGTGGAGTGTCTGGGTGAGAGTGAACAGATGAGCTAAGACTTTCCCTGTTCACAGCCCCAGAGTGATTTCATAAGACTGTTGTGAAGAGGCTTCAAACTTACAGAAGTGGGCAAATGGAAGAGAATGCCGCCTTTGGGAAGAAAGGATCTTAGCCCTAATAATGTGGTCAAGTCCTAACTGGGGCCAACAGAAGCCCAGGAATCTTTTTCAGGATATTTGATGAAGAGATGCTTGGAATTACTTTATCTTTCCAAAGCCAGAGCTGCTCCAGGCCATGTAGCCATCTATGTGTGAATGAAAAAGAATCTCTCCTTTTAGGAGGATATAGAGCAGTGCGAGCCCACAGTGCTTATTCAGCAGGGAATCGGCTGGCTTTCTGGGCCATGAGGTCAACAGACCTTTGTTTTTAGTTAACAATAAACACATGGGACACTTCAAGTATATAGATGCTCAAATAGCACAAAGCTTCATTTCCAAAATTTTTGTAATTAAAATTTTGCTGAATTCTTTCAATGAAACTTCTAGAACTCAGTGTTTTGTAATTCAGAGTTTGTTTTTCTAATTCAGTGTTTTCTAGTTGTATTTTATCAATACATGTGGAAAGGTATCCCTGTCTAAACTTCTGACTTCCACTCCATTTATGTGTGCAGTCATCCATGACTTTTTTAAAAGAATTAAATATCTGTGATACTTTAAAGTGTTGTTTTTCATTGTAGGGAACGAATTTCTATGTGAGTATTGCTGCTTTGATTATTTAGTCTGAATTAAGTGAATCACTGCTGAACACTAACAGCCAGAGAGGCTTGGAGCTAGAACTATTTCTAATTTTTTTTATGAATTCGTACTAACTGATGTCAATCTAGATGGTATAGCCTTTTTACTCAGTGTTTGGTCCCCAGTCCAGCAATACTGGCTATTCGTTAGAAACTTGCACTGTCAGGCCTCATACCAGATCCATGAATCAGAATATAGCAAGAGTCTCAGATTTAGGAGCAAAAAGGGACTGGGTCCGTAATTAGGTGATTTTGGTTCTGTTCTGTTGCTTCCCCACTGATGGACAAAGCTGGTAAAATTTTTAGACTTTGATCCCATTATTAAATAAGATAATCTCTAAATTCACCAATGTTCTAAAAGTAATTGCCAAATGTCTATCAATTTTACACATAGGACATATTTCAGGAAGGTAAATATACTTTAGATATTTTGTTCTTTAAACTTTAAGAACTAATCTAAGAAATATTTTGAGAATATTTGATAAAAACAAATGCAATAATTTGAAGAGATTTCTGAATGAATGCTTTATCAAATACTGACTTCAAATATTTTATTTAATTTAACATCTCTTCTTTAATATATGTGACTTTCTTTTCTTTCTTCAGAACTGCATGTTTTAAACTATGTACAGCCTTCCTTTCTTACTGGTATAAAAGATGCTGGCATGTATTCTGTGACAGTGTACACACAACAAAGGCACGAAATCCACTGTATGCAAGAAACTGTAAGCTTTGGATCTAGCTCATGAGCTGGAATACTTCAAATTACTATTAGTTCTTTATGGCTTGCACTAGAAAATATATATTTTACCTTAAAAAAGAAGTGGACATTTGTATTGGAATACAATGGTTTAGTAAATATTTATTAAAGAAGTAGACATTTTATTGGAATACAATGGTTAGTAAATATTTATTCTCCAAGCTCAGAACCTATGTGTTTACAAAGGTATTATTCCCAGAAAAAGTGCAGTGCTTGAAATGTAATATGCATTCAATAAGTGTAATGTAATTAATATAATGCATAGATGGAAATTTCACATTAATTTAAAATGAATGAAAGAGATGCAGTCATGCCTTGCCATACTTCCTCTTCCCATTCTTCCTCTGTGTTAGCTGTTGGAATTATAAAGTACATGTTTCAAGATAATTTTAAATGTAGGAGAGGAATGAAATATTAGCTAATATTGGAAATAGCCTCCCTCATTCCAGACGTAACCTGCAAGTGCTGGAATTCCCTCTCCGCCTGTCCTTAGTTGAGGAGGAGTAGGAAGTGCACGCTTGCAGGGATCTTCACTTGCTCTGCCCTCTGTGTGGAAAGGCCTCCCAGCCCTCATCAGCTTCAAGTGTTTCCTCAGATGTCGAACAGTAGTGGGGTAATCTCTTTCACTATACTTTAAACATTCTTGAGCACGCTCAACTCCTCCACATTTATTCCCATATGACAAACTGTTTGCTATGGTTTGTTTTTCTCACTAAAAAGAAGGCAGTGAATAAATTTAGAACCTTGTACTTTCCTTGCCTCAGCCCAAGAATCAGTCATTTCTCCAAAGAGTGATGGTGTCTGTAGAGGAGGAAAGTGCTTGGAAGTCAAGATTTGAGTGCTTGGTGCAGTAATAATTATGTGAGTAGTGTATTCCTAGTTTTCTCAGTGAGTAAAAACCCAACCAAGGTTCGGGATAGATGAAAGAGAAGGAAAGAAAGAAGGAAAAATGAAGAAAGAAAGAAAGAAAGAAATATATAAAGAACGGAGGTGAGAAGGAAGTGAAAGAAAAAGAAAAGAGGGAAGGGAAGAGGGGGAGGTGGAAAATTGAGATATTTAATTTACCTTCTTTTTTTTTTTTTTTTTTTTTTTTTTGGTTTTTCTCCGGTACCAGGAACTGAACTCATGACCTTGCGCTTACCAGGCAGGTGCTTTGCCGCTGAGCTAAATCCCCAGCCCAAGATATTTAATATAACTAATAATTATATTGATGTGATATTGAAAATATTTGTGCATACAGTTTTCTGTATTTGATAGAAAATATTTCTGGCCAGAAAAATTTAGAGGCTCAGAATATTATTATGTTAAGCATATATTTTCTGGAGTCTGACAGGTTCAAATCCAGGCCCCTGTACTTACAAACTGATTGAAATTGGGCAAACTGAAACCTCTTAAAGACTAATTTCCTCATCTGCAAAATGAGCAAAATAATGGAATCTATTTTATATAAGAAATAAATGAGTTATTAAAGATAAAGACTTACAAGAATGTGTGACTTATTATAAAAACTCAATAAATGTTATTACATATAAGGCGATATGAGAAGCTTGACTTAAGCAAAGTAAAAATCTTTGAGCTGGCTTCATTTCTGCTCCTTCATTTCTGCAGAATGTGACCGTTGTACAATAGGCAAATCTATGATTCCACCTGTTTATATGGCCAATCTCTATATCATATTAACTGATATTCCAAGCCACAAAAAGGAGCAAATATTTTAAAAATCAAGTGCCCATTTACTCCCTGTCAGGGCAGTAATTTGTGCTGTTCCAGGAAGGAGGAAGGAATGTAAATATTTTGCTATGCCCTGGACTCTGCGTAACTGATGTGACACAGTACAAATTACTTCAGTCATATTCCATTAATCAGGTCCAACATAAATGTGGGAAATTGCCTCCTTGCCTACTCCACTTTTCACGGATCAAAGAAAAAAAAACCCAAACCAAAAACTTAAGTGATACTCAGCTTTTTTAAAGGCTAGGCATTTTGCATTAGTACTAATTAGAAAACACTATTCAGGATTATAAAATCTACAGGAACCAGAACACTAAAGTTTTTTCTTAAAGCCTTTTGAAGATCTGAACTATGTCTAGTTCCTTTAGTTCACTGGCCTGTGATATCAATGACCTGTGATATCTTTGATGTGTTAGAAAGAAGTAAAAGAAGTTACCAATGGCATTATTCCATATCAAGTGAAGAAAAAAAGAAATAGAGCTCTTTTTGTTAGTTTTCCAGTAAACTGCTTATTATTCAAGATAGCTCTAAATAAGAATAATGTCCTTTTATCTTTGATCATGACCTAGTTTCGATAAAATAACAGAATTATATACACTAATCCTTTCTAGAACAAGCTGTTTGGTGGCCTAGAGCTTCACCTCTGAAATTTTTTACTTTCCTCAAGTTTGATCCTATTACATCAATAAAATTAAAAAAAGACATTATTTCCTTCCACTATTTCTCAAAAATTTTCACATATATTTGAATCTACCATTCCTGAAACCCTTTTTTAATATTATTAAGGTAGGAACATTTAACATGAGACCTTCCCTTTAATTAATTTTAAATCATGATGCAGTATTTTTAGTTATAAACTGATATTGCATGAGCGAATGCTAGAACTTATTCATCTCATATAAATGAAAATTTATGTCCATTGAATATCAATTCTCCACCTCTGTTGCCCTTTTTACCCCCATCCAACTCTGTTCATATGAGTTGCACGAGTTTATATGTCTCATGTTAGTAGAATTATGCAGTATTTGTCCTTAAGATTAAGTGCTCCTCCTTCATCTAAGGACAGTTCTTCCACCTGAATTTTGGATACCATTTGTCTGTAGCTTAGGTAGTCTTATTTCTTTCTTTTTTTTTTTTAATTTTAGAAATAAAAGGAGGAAAATACTAACAGATCGACAACGTTTTACAAAATAGCAAAGGATCAGTACAGACATTACAGAGTTACAAACAGAGTGGTAGGAAATTAACAATGCTTATTGTATTACATATTGATATCTTCAATGTAGTTTCTCATGAAAACACATATAGACATACAAAGCTAATCAACCAATGCCTCACTGACAGTTTCTTTCAGCAAGGAAATACAGGACAGTAGAACACCTGTGTTAACTATCCTGCATATACATATATACAAACTTTCTCCTTCTTTCCCTTCTCTTTTCCCATATGGTAGTCTTATTTCTTAAATAACTGGTCCATGGTGGGAGGAAGCTAATGTTTCAAATCAATTTTATCCTCATAAGACCTGTGAAACTACCCATACTTGACAATGCTTTGCAACCTGCAAGTTAACGTTAAAGGAAGTTAGCCAAAAATACATGAAACTGCTTCTTGTTCAAATATGTAAGTCAAATCTCAGTCACTTTTCTCTGTTTTTAGTACCTAGGATTGTTGACCTCAAGTCTATTTAATTTACTCTATCAACACTAAACCTGAGACTGGCAGGGCTACCCAGAAGGAGCTGACCTTGCCTAGAGCCTGTGAATCTTGAGTGAAGTCAAGATCCCCCCAAAACAAAAGATGCCCCTGTAAGGCTCAATTTGGACATGTCTCCCCCAGTTCTCAACCTGTCTGCCAACAGAGAGGTTGTTCTTAGCTCAGTACTCTGGCTGCCCTCAGCAAACACAGGATGTCTTAAAAGAGACAAGATGGAGCACAGACTCTTACAAGCACCAGAACATCTACAGACATCTGAGCATTCACATGAATGCCTGAAGGACTTTGCCCACCAAGGCATACAACATCCAGAGAACTTTGACCACAGATGTTTACTAAGATCTCCCTGCCTATTGTCCCTTGCCTTCATTCAAGCCTTATAAAAAAGGTCCTCTTCTCTTTGTTCCCTACAGATGGCCTTATCAACCTCTGTCTGTCTGCATCCAGGTATTAAGCCATACATCTCATTGCTTTCACACAAGCCTGTTGAGTGGCCTCTTCCTTGGATCATTCATTACATCTGGTGCCTAAACCCAGGAGACAGACAGAGGAAAGGTTTCCTGTCCATGGGGAGTCTCAAGCCCTCTCCCAACCCTCCTTCGCATTAGGTGAGGCCACTTAGTGACATTGATCCCTCAGACCTCAGCTTCTACAGCTACTGCTGCTTCTGCCATGCCAGATCTCACTGGCTTTTTCAGATCCGGTAAGACCTCCATCGCTCTCCTCCCTTTCTTCCCTATTTCCCACTTTTTATCTTCCCCGTAAAGTCAGACAGAGGCTCACTCCTGCTTTTTGTGCTTTTTAAACTCCAGTGTTGGTCTCCAAATCACCCCTGGGAAAACCGCTTCTCTCTGGCATCTGACCAATGGCAGTGATTGGTCATACGTTCACATTCTACAGCTTTGGGTCCCAGCTGCAGACGTCCACTGAGAAATCTAGTCACTCTCCCACACCTCTCCCTGTGCTTGAAGGGGGGAGTTGTCCATCTTTCATCCACCACTTCATCTCCCTTAGCCTGCTCTCCACAGAATCTCAAGCCTCTACACCTCTCTCCTGATCTGAAGCCCAAGTGGCTGAACTTTTCCTGTAACACAGCATGGCCAGAGTGTAAGCTGAACAGTGGATCTTGGTGGCCTATCTGCGGTACGTTTGATACCTCTATGTTGTGAGATCTGGATATCCTTCTTTCTTCCATCTTCTTGCCCGAGGAACGGGAACATGTTTGGACTTTAACACAGGCTACTGTGGATGACTGCAGGCACCTTGAATCTAACCTTCAGGAAGGTGATATAGCTATCCCCTGAGCCAAACAAATTGGGGCTTTAACTGATGAACACAGAAAATTCCTGGCTCAGTGGAGCTATGACTATAGGAAAACAAAGCTGCCACTGAAAGCTACCAAAACCGCTTGAATGAAGCTGAAGATGGTCACTGGTTTTGTTGAAGGGCTCTACAAGGAGGCACACAAGGCAGTCAGTTATGACAGGTATAAGGAAACTTCTCAGACAAAAGAGAATACAGATGAGTTTATGTTCCACCTGATGGCCAGATACTGTATAGTTCTGTACCCGGAAGGCCAACTGATTTGAAAGATGCATTTTATTATCCAATCTGCTCTAAATATTTGGAAAAAGTTACAAAAATTGGAGGTAGGGCCTCAAACTCCACAGCAGGAGTTAGCAAATTTGGATTCAAAGTTTTCAATAATGAGGATGAAGTTGCCCACAAGCAGTGCCTTTCTGAGTTTCAGCTGTTTGCCTCCACCCTAAGAAGCCCACAGCTGCAGGCTGGATCAAAGTCCCAGCCAACTGACCAGGGTGCCGCCAGGGCTCCCCAGCACAAGGGTACACCACTGGAGCCATGCTTTAAGTGCCACCAGCCTGGTCACTGGGCTAGGGATGCGCACATCCTGGGATTCCTTTAAAGCCAGGCCCCACCTGTGGTAGCCCTCACTGGAATTTGGGCTGCCCTGTGCTGGTGTCTGCCCCTAGAGTCAGCTCTCAGGGCCCCCTGGCCAGCGCTTTCCCAGATCTCCTTGAATTGGCCACAGATGACTGATGCTGCCCAGAAGCTCTGCAGGCCGCCTGGGCCATCTCAGACACTGAGCTTCAGGTAGCTCCTATGGTGCAGTGCAAGTCCATATCTTTTTGTGATCAATACCAGGATGACTCATTCTACCTTGCCTTTTTTCCAAGGATGACTCACCTTGGATTAACTTCTATTGTGGGTATTGATGGAAAGGTCTCCAGGACTTTTAAACCTTCTCCAATGTGTTGTCAATTAGGTCAATAGTTTTTCTTCCACTCTTTTCTAATTGTCGCTTTGTGCTCTGTTCACCTCCTTGGATGAGATATCCTGGCCAAAGTATCTGCCACTCTCACTTTTCCTGGCATTTGCCCTGTTTTTCTTGCCTCCCCAGATCTAAAGGCTAGTGTCTGGGATACTTCCTCCACTCCCCTGGCTCTCAGTCAGATATGTCTCACCATCCTAGTAAAGCCAGATCCCTTCCAGCGCCAATACTCTGGCTTTGATGAGGCTCTGAGGGGACTAGAGCCAATTATTTCTCCCCTGCGCCAGCAAGGTCTTTTGGTTCCCATCAGTTCTCCATATAACACTCCCATTTTCCCTGTTCAAAAGACAGATGGCACATACAGGTTGGTCCAGGACCTCTAAGCTATCAGTCAGATAGGCCTTCCTATCCAGCCCCTATGCCCTTTTCTTTCTATCCCTCTGTCTGCTACTCAGTCCTAGGTTCAAAAGATGCTTTCTTCACTATTCCCTTACATCCATCCTCACAGCCTCTCTTCACCTTTACCTGGACAGACCCTGACATTTGCCAGTCCCTACAACTGACCTGGGCTGTCCTGCCACAAGCATTCAGAGACAGGTCCTACTATTTGAGCCAGGCCCTTGCCCATGATTTGCTCTCCTTCCATCCATCTGATTCCTACCTCGTCCAATATGTAGACAATTTCCTTCTCTGCAGCCCCTCTCATGAATCCTCCAGACATGATACTTTCTTACTCTCACAACACGTAGATATAAAGACCCACCATGTGTCTTCATCCAAGGCTCAAATCTTCTCCCCACCTGTCACCTATCTGGGCATTGTTCTACACAAACACACTTGAACACTTCCTCATGATCATGCCAGATTAACTTCACAGATTCCAATTCCTACCACAAAATGATAACTTCTCTCCTTTCTTGTGGTGGTGGGGGGTACTTCCATCTCTGGGTTCCTGGCTTTGGCCTTCTTGCTAGACCCTTATACAAGCGTACCAAAGGGGACCCAGCTGAACCTTTAGATCATAAAGATTTTCCTCACCCTTACTTCCAGACCCTAAAAGAAGCTCTAAAAACAGCTCTATCTCTGGTTCTGACAGACTGTACTCAATCTTTCTGTCTATATACTGTATAGCATGGTGGTTGAGTGGTTGCCATTCTGGCCCAGGTACCAAGCCCATGCCCCATTGTTTTCCTGTCCAAACAACTCAGTCCCACTGTGTTAGGTTGGTGGGCCTTCCCATGAGCAGCTGTCACTGTAGCCTTAGTGCTTATAGAAGCTCTGAAAATTGCTAAACATATGACACTCATTCTATACTCCTCCCATAACCTGCAGGGTCTCATATCCTCATCACATCTCTCTCATCCTTTATGTGCTCCTTGTATCTTACAATTATATGCACTCTTTATAGAAACCCTTACAGTAACTGTTGCTTTGGGTCCTGACTTTGATCCTGCCTCTTATCTCATACTCACTCTGTCTCCTGAAGATGCCAGGTCCACAGTATTGTCTGTCTCTCATCCACATGACAACCTCACCCTTTCCTCATACCTCAGCTTTCCCCTTGTCTACCAAAGATCACACTTGGTTTATTGATGGGAATTCTTGTAAAGCTTCCCACACAGGGTATGCATTTGTTGTACATGACTCTGTTATAGAAGCTGCAGCTCTTCCCTTATCCACCACCTCTCAAGAGGCTGAACTGACTGCTCTGACCCATACTCTTACACTGGTCAAAGGCTTACAGGTTAACATCTACACAGATTCCAACTGTGCATCTAATATACTTCACAGCCATGCTGCCATATGGGCAGAGGATTTATTGCCTCTCAGGGGTCCAGGCAGCTTTTCTGCCAACAAGGGTGGCTGAACTTCATTGTAGAGAACACCAAGGACTTTCAGATCCCATAACCATTGGAAATGCTTCTGCAGATAAAACTGTAGAGGAGACAGCTAATCTCTCCCACCATGCCACAAAAGGCCAATACCTCCCCCTTTCCTACTTCACCCCTGCCGACTCCCACTCAGCGTGTCAACAGTAACAAAATGACTCCACAAAGGATGGCTAGTTCCTAGATCAAGGAAGATTCCTCCTCCCAGCCTCATGGGCCCACACTATCCTTTCATTTTTCTTGATAATTTTCATGTAGGTTACAAAACCCTAACCCCTATACTTAAACCTCTTTGCTTTCCTTCCTGGAAGACCCTCCTTAAGATGATTACAGCTCAGTGCCCTGTCTTCCAAGTAACCACACCTCAGAGGTATATATCTCCCAATTTGGTCTCCCCACATCAATTCAATCAGATAATGGCCCAGTTTTTGTTAGATTACTTAGGAGGTGTCCAGGTCACTCGGCATATAATAGAACCTTCATACACCATACCAGCCTCAAGCATCCTGTGAGGTAGAAAGAACTAAGGGCCTCCTCAAGGTCCATTTCACTAAGCTAACACTTCAGCTTCACGAGGACTGGGTTTCCCTCCTCCCAGTTACTCTCCTCAGAATTCACAGCACCCATAGAGGACTTACTGTGTATAGCTGATCTGAGCTTTTGTACAGCCACAGCTTTCTGCTCAGGCCAGCCCTCAACTCAGAGGCCAATCCTATTGGAGATTATCTCCCAGTTTTATATCAAGTCTGAAAGGAAATATGTCATGCTGCTAACCTTCTGCCTTTTCCTGACATTAGCCCTTATGATGATAACCTGGCTAACAAACTGGTTTTGATTAAAGACTTAAAATCCTGATACCTGCAGGCAACCTGAAAGAGACCCTTCAGAATCATCTATAGTACTCCAACCATGGTTCATTTACAAGACCCCTTGCAGTGGATCCACCATGCCAGAATAAAACTGTGCCTAGTAGACAATTTGCCTGACCTCTCCCCTTTGTGGAAGTCACAAGTAATCACACCCATATCGCTCAGGCTGACCAAAATCCCAGAAAGCACCTAAATGCCTGCCCCTGTATATCCAGTCATTTCATCTATTTTATTCATTGTTTTATGTTGATTTGGTCTAGTTTCACCCTCAGGCTTCTACTCTTGAGTCTTTCTACATCTGGATAGAAGATCTCCTTTTCTAGGGTACACTGTATGATTTTTCCATGGAGAAAGTCACATTATCTTCCTTTTTCATGCCCTTCTCCTGTTTGATGATCAATAGGGAGGCCTATGATGATCAATAGGGAGGTAGACCTCAGATATCCCCATTTTTTACTATGCCTCTTTCTGTGGGTTCTACTTTTAAGTCTATTAGTATTACAACTTGGTTGCTTCTTACTTCCAGGATGGAATCACTTCATATGTACACAGATGCAGTAGCCAGTATAATCTTCCCATCTGCCACAGATGCTCTCCCACCAGTCTCCCTGCCAATACCCAACTGTACAGGACAGTCCAGGTTATCTACTCCTTCCTCAACTCATCTAACCCTCCCTAGCTAAAGACTGTTGGCTCTGTGTCCGCATGTCCACTACCACTTATGAGATCACATCCGTTCCTCCACAGATATGCGCTAGGCCAAATATCACTTACCCTGCATACAAGAAGAGTCTCCATTTGCACATACTGGCATCCAGGAGACACGGCTCTCTTTTTCTAGTGGGGGTTTTTTCCTCATTGATGGTATTCAAAGGAGTAATGCAACCCAGCTTTTACAAACTTACTTGGCAGGTCTCACTCCTTATGAGGACTAAACTAAACGTATAGATGGCCCAACAACCGCTGAATCTGATCTAACTTTGTAAGCTCCCCTTTGTATCCAGTGCAATATGTATTCTGGTCACTGCTTGGACACTTTCCCCCTCACCACTGTAATTTCACATTAATCTTGTTAGAATCCACTGATCATATTAATCACTAAGCAGCTGAAACCACCCCCTATTCAGCCAACACTTCTCATCCCCTCCCCACATTGTCACGGCTCTGTTCCTTAACAAATACTCTTATTTCTGCAGTGACTGTCATCTTCCATGGTCATACCCACAGAACACTTGCATTCAGACTCCTACCCAATCTGACTGCCTCCACATGTGCACTTTCAGTCATTCCTCTGAGTGGATGGTAGTACACACTAAGGTTTTCTTCCACTGGAAAACCCAGACCTCACTGCTCCTCAGATTCCTCAAACCAGAGGGCCTTTTGAACCACTTATGGGCACTTCTCTGTTGGGCACATTAAATATTTGGGATAACGAAGACAGAACATTTAAAAATTTTTTGACATTCACGAACAATTTTGTCTACTCAGTCAAAGTGTCTTCTTCTATCTGTGCCTTCCCACCAACTGGACCGGGATCTGTAAACTGGTATCTCCTATGCGGAATATAGACATAGCCACAGGGAACCAGAGATTGTCTGTCACAGTAAATGCCCAGGTTCCACAGTGCAGGGCCAGTTAATCCCTCTCTTTGTTGGCCTAGGAATTACTGCTGCAATGGGGACAGGAATAGCTGGCCTGACAGCTCCTTTCTTTTATTACTGCTTCTTGTCTCAAGACCTGTCTCAGAGCTAAAGAGATAGCCAAGACTATTGTCACTCTACAACACCAAATTGATTCTGTGGTATCCGTGACTCTCCAACACTAAAGATGCTTGGACCTCTTAATGATTGAGAAAGGTAGCCTATATATCTTCCTAGGAGAAGAGTGTTGTTTTTACACAAACTGGGGTGCACTGTAAGATGTAGCTAAAAGGCTTACTGAAAAAGCTTCAGAGATTAGGTAGCATATGTACAACTCTTGGACTAATGTCTGTGAATGGGCATTGCTGTGAGAAGAAAGCTGTATAGCACCATGTTCCAGGATGGCAGCAAGTGTGCCCTGTTCCATAATGACAGTGACTGTACCTTGTTCCACAGTGGCAGCAGCATAGAGTATTTGTTCCTTAGAATTGGATTCAGAGTGCTCATGTATCCAGGCACTCAACCCTAGAGCCAAGAAATAGGGAACCCTGGTTACTGCTCCAGCTAGCCGCAAACCTTGGCATCATCCACATCATGCTAGTTTTAGGTGCATACAGAATGGATGAGTGATGGAGTTAGGAAGGCTTCCACCCAGATTTCAGAAGGCCTGAGAGGCCAGGCAGTGTGCCCTTGACAGGGCAGCATGTGTAGCTGTGAGTGTAAAGTCAAAGGTGCCATGGAGATCCCAGAAATTTGGAGAAGCCAGGAACACAGATTATCTGAGGAAAAATGTAAGGAGGGAGCAGATCAGGTCCAAGGGAGAAGCCATGAAAGCTCCAATCACTGGAAGTGCCCAAGCTCTTTGGAGTTCACATTTTGCCTCAGATTGCCTCAGGTGCTGCATATAGAATTATAGAACCCACTATCTGCCTTGCTAGAGTTCAGACTTGCTTTGATCCCATTCCTTTGTATTTCCCTGTTTGTAATGTCTGTCTTGTGTCTTTGAATGTTGGAAGTGTTTAACCTTCTTTTCATTTATACAAGGGCTCACAGCTAAGAGTTTGCCTTAAATCTCAGAGGAGACTTGGGACTTGGACTTTTCAGCAATACTGAATCTGCTAGGATTTTGGCAACTGTTAGAGATGAACTAAATGCCTTTTGCATAAATTAAAGTACCTGAGTCTTTGGGGGAAAAAGGGTGGAATGTTATGGTTTGTGTCTGGATGCTACCCCCAAAACTTTCTGTGGTAATAGAGGGGCAGGCTTTTCTGAGGTGGCTGAATCTAGAATTTGTGATTGATTCACGATCCAAAGCTGGGATTAAGGGTGAGTGCTATACTTGCTATAGGATGGGTAGCCTGCATTCAGTATAAAGGACAGAAAGAGGTTTGTGTCTCTTCTCAGTTGTTGCATTTGGTGTCTTCCACTGCCATGAACTGTTGGCCCTCTGCCATGTGCCACTCCACCCTGGATCCAGCCAATTATAAACTGATACCTCTACAAACTGTGAGCTAAATAAGCCTTTCTTCCTTAACTTTGAGTGTTGAGTATGTTGTCTCAGCAATGAGAAAATTACCTAAGACAACTTCTAAGTGGTTTAAGTATGAAAAGCAATTGAGATGTGTTATGTACATGAACCAACTCACCACAATGACTGTAATCATTTTAGACTGCAAACACATACTAATAATTTTTTTTAAAAAATCAGTTGTGAGATAATTACTGATGCTTCTGTCCTTATTTTACAATAAATAAACTGGGGCACAGTATGATTATTTTACTTCTTGAAGGTCACATAACTAATGAGTGACACATTCAAAATAAGAACTCAGAAGCCTGGGTCTGGCTTCTTTACTACTATGCAATTCTCAGACAGTATGTCACCTTGTTTGTCCTGACTCAAGTATACATATTCTAATCCTGCACGTTTCATTGATACATGTTTGTCATACGTAATAATTACATTTACTCTGGAGAATTGGAATATCATTTAAACCATCTTTTTTTCCCTTTCCTTTCCCCTGCTGCTCCCCTTGTTCCTCACTCCTTGCCCTCCTTGTTCTCATATTCACAGATGTAAATGGGAAGGACCTACTTCCATCTTGTAATTTTCAATACTTTTGTGACACTCAAACACTACTTTAGCTCCCAAGACTTTTTTTTTAGTTGAGTAGCTTTTAATAAAGAGCCTTTGAATAAATTTCCAGGTCTACTTGACTAGAATTCAGCTAATATAAAATTCCATGTACATAGTTAAACACAGGATTGGGTAGAAAGAGAAACTTTTGGTATGAAAAAATTGCAGGTTTTAACTTATTTTTCTTTACAAGTGACAACACAGATTTTTACTTATTTTGTACTAAAATAGATAATGTACTATGTGTAAACAAGAACAATATACCTTTGTTCCTCACCACGGCCAAAGCATTCAGTCTATGGAGTGCTTGATATGCACTTCCCAGGTTGCATTTTCTTATTAATAATGAGTTCTTAGATGGACTATTTAATCAGTTAACTAATGCCTGCATTTTGGCCATGATAATTTAATAAATAACGTGACTGGGGAATGAAAATAATTCTGTGTTCTATGGTACCGCCAAGCTATCCAGGCAGAGTGCTATGCAGAGGGTGTAGAGAGCAGGGGCTGTCAATGCTAGGATGCTACAATCCTGCCCTCACCGTGCCTGACATGAAGACTGTCGCTGTGTTATCAAGAACATAAAGGCTAGAGCCCATAATGTAAAGGTTAGACTCTTGCCAGGGAATTAGTTATTTTGCAGAGCTTTAAATAGTGTGTTTTTCTATCTTTCAAATATTGGTAATAGTTATCTATGATACCGGGGGTATTAAATAAACCACTGTTGGAGATTTTCTGCTTATTTGTTTGCTTTAAATCCAGCCTATACTTGGTTTGGAATGGAAGTGTGAAGTTTAGCCTAAGGACATATAACTTTTCATACAGGCTGGGAACTTTTAAGGTGTGATTGGTTTTGAATAATGAGTAAGCTTTGTAATACAATTTTTCCCCATTCATGACCTGAGAAAATATCTTTGTCATGATTAATGCTGTTAGACTGAATTACTAACAGAACTAATTTGATGTTTGTATTAGCCAGCATCCAATCAGGAAACAGAAATTATACCACTGAATAAAAAAAAAAATTTAGCATAGTCTTATGAACATGGTTGCACAGTAATTAATGTAAAGAACTGATGTAAATGATTTTTGGCTTAATACTTATAGAAAACATGAATATATGTGATAATTTATGCTATTTAGATATTTAGTAGGGGCATTTTAAGTAAATTCAATATTATGTAGATATTGTTATATGTAACATACAAATATGATAATCACACTTTAAATTTTTAATTACATTTTCTTTATTTTAATTTAGTTTTTGAGAAAATATCTTGCTTTTCAAATGTCAAGTAGCAGACTCATGCTTAAGCACAGAGATTGGTACAATAATTGTTTACATTATTTTGGAAAATAGTTCTAAGTTTAAATATATTTATCAATTGGGAGTTCTCTTATTACACTTTATGGGAAAAATTAATTACCTTATGGTAATATTATATTTCTCACACTATCTTTCTCTTTCTCACTTAGCACTGTGTACCACTGTAATATGCAACCCTGAGTGCTTTTCCTCTGCTTAAGAAAAGTGCCCCAATGGTTTAATCTCTCTTAGAGAATTATCTAGTCTTTACACAACCTTTTAGTATATTATATTAGACAATGGCAATTTAATTTTCTTTCATAATAGTTTAGACTAATAAACAAAAAATGAAAAGTTCTCCAGTGGGCTATACAATTACAGATAAGAATTTCAGTCTCAGAACATAACCCTCTCCCTGAATGTAAGTGAGTTCATATGACTGAGTTAATTGTCCTCAACTGAGCCTTCCACGTTCAAAGAGGAAATAAAGGTCAGCATTTATGCAAGCAATGGGTGTGTTCTAGTATATTTGGTCACTGTTTGTAGAATTTGAGAACTACTTTCCATTGAGAATTATCAAATATCTTTGCGGACTTCTGTCTTGCAAAACTTCTGTCTTAGTTACTTTTCTTATTACTGAGGCAAAAATATCCAACACTCAGAGTTAAAGTAAAAGAAATTTATTTAATTCATAGTCTGTAGAGGTTTCTGTCCATAATTGGCCTGGCTTCAAGGTGAGGTGGATGGCAGCCAGGCCTCACAGAGGAGAAACAGTTTGTGGCAGGGAGAAGGTAGCAAAGCAGCAAGGGTGACCACAGCTCTTTCTATCCCTGATATGTTAGCCAGGCTTCTTAGGGCAGGTTGCACTCACACCCTTAATCCTAGTGCCCTTGATCCTAGCATTGCACCATGAATCAATTCCAGCATCACTCATGCTAGATCCAGCCACCTCTGAAAAAGCCACACCTATGACTGCATGAGGCTTTAGGTGGGCATCTAGGTACAAGCCATAACACCTACCTTGCTCCTCCCTGATCTTTAGTAAAAACTAAAGAGAACAAATAGAATTTGAAATTTTTTAAAAAATGGCAAATCATTTGAAGACGGGAGAACTTCCACAGCATAAGGTAGTGCCATGAAACTGGTGGCACAGCTGTTCCCTTAGAGATTAGTAACAGGCTAATCCATGTACTTGGGAGGCTTCCCTCTTAAAAGCAGATAGGACCAGATATTATCAGACTCATCGTTATTCAAGTAGAAACAGTTTTCCCAAAACAACCTCTCAAGCACATCCTGCATGACTTGAGTATGGTAATTTAGAGTTCTTAAAGTGACAGCATAAAAATCTGCTCTGCAGGGGAGGATTCACCCAAGTAGCAAGCAGCACCGCAACAGAGCAACACAACTCCAAGGGGTTCCTCTTTGGATCATGCTTTTTAAGTAAGAAGACATGCTTCATATCCTCTTGACCATGGGATAGCACTTTTTTGTTTGTTTGCTTGTTTTTAATCACTGGGTTTCTCATGAAATATGTGGCTTTAAATTGAGGTTTCCTAAACAGCCTACAAATAGCAGAAGAGAAGAGAAAATTTCTACCCAAGAAATAGAACAAAATTCATTTTCTGATTCTCCGTCACCCTCTTTCCTTTTGTGTGCTTTTTTCTGACCTGGCCTCTTACTGCACTTTAAAAAGCTGCATTGACAGATTGAATGACTTTTCTGTATCTTCATCTTTTTGCTGTTGATTACTATGGTTTTCTGTCATTCAAGGAATAATAATATTGCCTTGTGCATTTTCTCTTCAGATTGTAGTTGCCACTTTACATTGGCTGACTGATGGGATTAAAATCCCTGAGCAGGCATTTAAAAGCTCTTTCTTTATTGTAAAGTCTTACCAGGAGGACATCACATCTAACAGTGCGAAGAATTTATTCTCATGGTTGAAAGTATCTTTTATGTATAAGCATGATTCTACACACAGTATATAAAACAGATTTCTATCTATATCTATGGTATAAAAATTTAATGGGTAAGGCAGCTAGGAATAAAGAAGCTGAAAAGACTCTATAGGAAATATTAATGGCAGAAGATTAAGAATCATTCTTTACATATTTCTGAAAGTAGATTTTCTGCTCTTTCTCTTCTTTTGCAGAGATGGGGATGGAACCCAAGTCTTCTCACATGCTAGGCAAGAGCTTTACCACTGAGTTATATCCCCAGCCCAGGAAGCAGATTTTCTTTTATGGGTCATGACCAGTGCTTGACTTAGCCTTATGTTACCCACTCCAAGCTTTTTCTTATAAAAATTACACTTCAAGAACCTCAATAAAATGCATCTGTTGAGATGATTATATCCTTATCAGCTAAACCTAGCCCATTAGAAGTTGGTATGATTTCAAAATTATTATTGCTCCAGCAGTATGTCCTCCTATTTTATCAGAAATGTTCTAGCTTGATTTATAAGATTTATTTAATTCTATTAAAATGTGATTACCTTAGATTACTGAGATTGAGTTGTTCTGTTGAAATAAATGGTACTTACACTACCAATAGACCTTTACTTTTCTAGGCTGCTTCTTACATGGACATCTCTTTGCCCCAAAGGGCTAACAAATTTCTAAAAATTCATTAGCCACATTTGACATACTTCTTGATTTCGTCTTTAGAAACTTCCTAGGAATTGTTTGTGGTATAACAAATACCTCTTTCTTCACCTCATACATGCAGTCAAATAGCACAGGGCAGACCTAGAAGAAGAAGGCACATAGCCAGAATGGTGGCACAAACTAGCAGAGTAGGGCAGGTGGTTCATAAGCTTGAGCCCACTCTGGAAAAATCAGTGATTTAGCAAGACCCATCCCAAAATTTTAAAAAGAGGTGTGGGGAGTGACTGGACTGTATTATAGCTCAGTATAAAGGCCCTGGAAGACGAGGGTGAGGAGGAAGAGAGAGAAGGGAGAGAAGAGGAAAGAAAGAGCAGCAGGAGGAGGAAGATGAGGTGAAAGAGAATATGGGGAGAAGGAGAGAAGGAAACAGAGGAGGAGGAGGAGGAGGAGGAGGAGGAGGAGGAGGCTGCCATGTGATCATCAGAAACAGAATCGGAGCTGCCAAGCTGTATATGGGAAACTAGCTTCATGGAAAAAATCAAGACAGAGAGCCCCATCTGAGATTTTCTAATCCACAGACTCCTTCACGGGGCTCTCCACGTTTTAAAATGGTGGTGATAGCATCAGAGCTCAAGTGTGGGCCTGATCTCATCCAATTTTGTAGCTCTATAAACTAATCATCCCCATACTTCTGAAGGAAGCAAGCACTCTCTCCCTCTCCTACACAAATTTGAATATTGCATTACATACTTAATCCTTAATTGCATACTCAATCTCATTTGTGTGAAGTAGAACTGCTAGTCTACCATAAGACTTGCTTTCCTAAAATGCTTCTGTGCTTCAGTTGGTTGCAAATCTTCCTTTCCAGTGCTCAAACCTTAAACTCCTTGGTTATCCTTTTGTCTCTTACACTCACATCCATCTCTCAGAAAATCCGTTACTTCCACCCTCAAAATACACCAGAATCCAAGCATCTCTCAATATGTCTACTGCAAGCACATTGCTTGGAGCCACCTTCTTATATTTCTTTTTTCCTTTTTTCTTTCTCCCTTTTTTTGAGCAAGGTCAAGCTATGAAGTTCAGGCTGGTTTTGAGCTCACTATTTAGTCTGGGCCAGCCTCGAACTTGCAGCAATCCTCCTGCCTCAGCCTCCTGAGTGGTGGGATTACAGGTATTTGCTACCATGTCAGCCCTTCTTATAGTTCTATAAAAATTCTTAAGTAATCTCCCTGGTTCTTACTTTGTTTTCCATAGTATTTTGTCAGTACAGAAACCAAGTTGATGTCCAAGCAAGTAAAATATAAGACAGGTCAAGTCTTTTCTCTAATCCCATGATGGCTTCCCTTTTCCTTCAGCAGGAAAGCCAAAGTCCTTGCACTGACAGTTGTCAGTAAATCAGCAATTTTTCAGTAAAAAATTAATCTAGAACTTTACAGTACCACAAGTGGAGAATATTTAAGGAAATGTTTTAAAATAAATATATATGAAAATTTCAGAAATTATAATGATAAGCTCTGCCTTAATGTGCTGTATATTCACAAGAGATACTTGAGCAAAGACTCCTTAGGATATAGTAAACTATAATGCAAGCAAGTGGGCAGAGTTTAGATATGTTGCATTATTTTAGAAGTTATATCAAACATTCTAAATAAAAAAGAACTCCATCCTTGGAAAAAAGAAAATAACTCTTCTAAATAACTAAAGTTAAAGGAACTTCAAAAATAATTATAGAGTATTTGCAATAAATGATACTGATGTGGTGCATATCTATGTGTATGAGATATAGTCAGAGTCCTATCCACAGATGTTACCATTATCTTAAATGTTGTTATTATTGATAAGTAAATTTCCAAAATATATAGTTCCTTATTCAAAATCACACAATTCAGATCTCCAGATTAGGACTCAATTCCATTTATTGCCTCACTGTACTTGGTCTATTCCAAGCCTGTTTAGAAAAGACTATTATAGGAAAATGGAATAGCTAACAGCCTTTCAGACCTCCTATGTCATCTCTAAAATGTGCATAAGGGATAAATTATATGAAATGAGTTGGCACTGGTTTTAGAAGTCGTACAGTATTCACTTAAATAATGAGAAGCAAGATTTCAATGATTCAGACATTTTGTTGCAGACATCAAGTACTACAATTAAAGAATAGGATATTGATCCCTTCGGATCAGGAAATTCTCTGTTTTGATTTCATGAACTCAAAACCAATAAAGAGGTGGTTGTGAAGAAGCATCAGCAGTGGTACTTACTCTTGATTTGAAGTTGAGGCTAAAGGAACCAAGCAAATAACACTGTTCCAATGATCCACTGCATTAATAATTAGTATTAGCAAATACTGGGCAAGAAATTACTCCAAACGATGGTAGTTTACAAGGATATGTAGTATTTTATTATTTTTACAGCACTGAGTACTGACAGTACTCGCCAAGTATTTTCTCTAAGAGTCTCTAGTGCACTTGTAATCAGAGGTGGCTGCTCTGGGTAGTGGCAAATCTTCCCTCAGTTCCCACACCAGCTGTAAGGGTGGTGATCACCTGGAAATTCCACTTAGACTGAGGGCCAGACACCTGGATGTAGGTTCATATCTCTTACTTGAGTTCTAGGACAAGCTTCCCATAATGATGAGGCCGAGGCAACACTGAGTTTTATGACCTGGCATGGGGTGTCACATGGTATCACTGCCACTCAATGTTCGTTAAGAAGTAAAAATCTATCCACATTCAAAGGCTGTAGCATAGTCTCCTCTTCTCTGTGTAAAATTTGGAGTTCACCTTAAAGTTAACATTGAAATCACTAGAAAACAATCAGGAAAATCAGGCAAGAAATTCTGGATAACATTGGCCTAGATTTTTCACTAAGTAATGGCAGTGGTGAAATGATAGGTTAATCTTTATTAAAAGGTAACAAAGAGGCAATAATTTATTGCAAAGTGTAAAATCTGGCTAGGCTCTAAGTTGAGGGGAAAGGAGTTCTAGGAAAGTTTGGAGAATTTGGACACAAAATATATTTTAAGATATATTATGAGTTATTGCTAATTTTCTTACATTTATTTCTATGTGCAACTTACTTTCAAATCGTCCCCAAAATAGTTGTCTAGATAGAGGTAAAGTAGGTGCAAAAAGTTGTAATGATTATTGGATTTAAATGGATAAAATATTGGTGTTCTCAGCATAATTCTCAAACTTTCCTGCAAATGTGAAATTTCCAGCACGTTTTCCAAGTTGCAGATGCACTTTATGGCCACATGGTGACAGTAGACTCGTAAGTTCAGGTCGCACCTGGAAGCAAACGCTTCTTGATGTAACAATCTTAATTACTGACTCTAAGCGGAGAAATTCGGAAAAAGTCTCAGAGGGCGAG
The DNA here is from genome assembly GCF_000276665.1 of Chinchilla lanigera. NCBI lineage: Eukaryota > Metazoa > Chordata > Mammalia > Rodentia > Chinchillidae > Chinchilla > Chinchilla lanigera. Next base: position 5,650,640 of record NW_004955413.1, on the reverse strand, counting down.
AAACACAGAAAATTCACAGAACAAACGAGTAGTTAGCATTGAAGTAGGCATGCTGGAAAGCAGAAGGAACACTGAAAAAGCTAAAGGACTGAGCCTGGGAGAGACCTGACTCTCGGCTGGCTGGCAAATTAATTTTGTGACCTTACTAAGACACAGTGCCGCGGCGTCACTAAAACGAGGAAATTGCGATTGAAGATCTTTGGCTTTCTTCCCAGTGGCAAGGAGAGCCGCGCCTCCATTGGCTTTACTTGTGCGTGGTAGTTCACTAAAGGAGAAAGTTCTGAACGCTGCGCACTTGGTGGCGCTGATAAGTTCCATTGACATTCTGATGCTTGGGCAGGGTTTTAAGGAGAAAGAACATAATTCCGCATAATTTATCTTAAAATATGTATGTGATTATAGATGCCATAAAGTATCTGTGTGATATTTGCAGCAGAGAAGATGTTTCTAAAACAAATAAATGAAGACAAAGGTTAATTAATGGGCATTAATAGGACTGAGAAGTTCTGGTGTGCTGTTGCATAGTAGAGTCCTTAGGGGTCACCAAGCTCCATTATGTTAACTTGGGAGTCTCCTCAAGGGATTGGTGGAGCACCCTCCTGGGTGTGTCTGGGTGAGCTGTGGAGGTGTGACCTCAGGGACTATGTCAGTTTCTCTCTCCCTCTCTGGTACAATTAGCCTGCTATGCTTCCTGGCTGCCATAAGCTCACCATCTTTGCTCCTCCATCTTTCCTCCATGATGTTGCTACCTTTTTTTTTGTTTTTTGTTTTTTTTCCGGTACCGGGAATCGAACTCACGACCTTGCGTTTGCCAAGCAGGCGCTGTGCTGCTGAGCTAAATCCCCAGCCCCGATGTTGCTACCTTGGAGCCAGGCAATCATGGACTCAATCCGCTGAAACTGTGAGCCAAATTAAATCTCTCGTCCTCAGGGCTGTAGGTGTCTGATATGGTAACCCAGCAAAGACTAATACAGAAAGCACAGGAAAGCTAATGCAATAGGTAATAAAAATAAACTGTGTTTATGTTAAAAAAGCTAATAGAAAGAATATT
>NW_004955413.1:5645520-5647399 GCF_000276665.1 Chinchilla lanigera | reverse complement strand
GAACTCTCTGCCTACCCCTATGTCTTCAAGGTTTTTACCTACTTTCTCTTGCAGTAGATTTAGTGTTTCTGTTTTAATATTAAGAAATAATTTTAAAGAGTTACATTTAACTTAAAATAATTAGCCTTCATTCTGCCTCTCCACCCCTCCTTGTACCTGTGCCATTTGCAATGTGACATCATACCTTCCTCCATCAAAAGAAGAAGTCAATTTCCATAGCCTGGAATCTGGGATGACCTTTGGACTTGACTTCTCCAGTGAGGGAAGGAAGTGAAATTTAGGTGCAAATCAAGGTCCTTCCACTTGGCAACTCTGTCCAGGTATCATGTGAGAAATCTGGATTAACCTGATGGAGACTTAGAAACACTTGGATCTGCTGGCCACATAGGAAGTGATGTAACTGTCCTTCCTGGGACCCAGGACATCCAAGACCAGCCAGGCTTCTGATGGCCAGTCAGCTGCCCAAGTTGCCCAGGACAAAATCATTTAAGATGTGACCTGCAAACATGTCTAGCTAATGTCATGGAAAATTTTAATTGTTGTGTTGTAAACCACTGAATTTTGAAGTGTTTTGTCAGACAATAAAAATTAACTAATATAGGCAGTAAAGTACACTTACATTTATGCTTATTTATTTTATTGCCATTCTATTTTATCATTAAATAAGTCCATTGTTTGAACTTAAAATGATTTTGAATACTTTGCTGCTATTTTGCTTGATCTGATTGGATTGATAAGAAATTTTAGAAGGTCTTTCTTTTTTTTTTAGTGATTATTTCTCTGCCTTGTTTTTGCTTGTATTCAACTGGTAACTGCAATGGATTTTTTTTTTTTTAATTTTTTTATTTTTTAGTTTTTCTCCGGTACCGGGAACCGAACTCACGACCTTGCGCTTGCCAGGCAGGCGCTTTTGCCGCTGAGCTAAATCCCCAGCCCCTGCAATGGATTTTAATGTAGGAAGGAAAAGATAAACCAGAAGCAATTCATTTATGTGCTAATCCAATGGTCAGTAGGGTGAGCTTTTAAAATTAGTATGACAAATGACCTTTAAAGTCTTGCATTTGTCTTAGTGTAATAACAAATTTGAGATAAATGAAATTGGGAAAAGATTTAATACAAGGTATTTGACTAAGATTAGAGGGGCAATAACATTTCAAAGGATACCATATTTACTACAGTTTTAAACAATCAGTGCCAACTCCATAGCAGACAGACTAAAAATTATTGAAAGGTTTCAACAAGTAAAGAAGAAAGTGCAAACATTCAGTCAAAACCACATGGGCAAGGCATTCTCACCCCATAAAACGCTATCCTATTAACTACTTAAAATTTCCTATAGAGTCTAAGCCCCGATGTGAAAAACAAAAACTACTTTTTGCATTTAGAATCAGTCAGTGTCCAGTGAGTGCTTACCATCTGCTCAGATTTCCTAGCTTCTTAGGGTACATCAATGAGGAATAGGCGGGCAGTTGATAGTGGGATTCTTGCATTCTAGATACAAATCTACTGTACTACAACCTAGACAAAATCCCCTACCCACTTACCTACATAAGTCTTGAGCTTATCCTTCTTTATGGCTGAGTAGTACTCCATTATACAAAAAATGACGTCATTTTTATTCATTTTTTGGTTGACAGGCATTTGAGATGTTTCCAAGATTTAGCTATTACAAATTGTGCTGCTATAAACATGGTTGAATGTTACCATATGATGTTTATTGCTGTGATATGATATTTTTAATTCTTCTGGGAAGATCTCCAGAAAAGGAATAGTGGGTTGAATAGGATCTTACCCTAGTTTTTAAAAGAATCTCCACCCTGATTTCCACAGTGATTGCACCAGTCTACACTCCTATGAACAGTGGAGAAGCATGCCTTTT
>NW_004955413.1:5625332-5644704 GCF_000276665.1 Chinchilla lanigera | reverse complement strand
TTATTTCACTTAGCATAAAAATCTCCAGGGTCACGCATGTTATCACAAATAGAAGGATTTCCTTCCTTTTATAGGCTGACTATTACTCCACTATAAAAGTTCATTATATATTTATACAGACAGTAATGGAAATTTAGATCAATTCCATGTCTTGGCTATCGTGAATAATGCTTCAGTGAAAATGAGCTTGCCCAAATCTCTGTGAGGCACTGCCTTTATTTCCTTGGTATTATTAAACCTAACTCATAAAACCAAAATTTCCCTAAAATAGTTTACTGAGCTATTGCAGATACTAGAAAGAAAATGCTCATGGCCTGGGACAACTTCAATAACTACCAGCACCAGGTTAGATAAAAGCTGGAAAGACATTCCACAGAACTAGTGGTCAAGAGCAGGGAAAGGAACTGTATGTTGTTTACAGTGAACTTCTTTGACTTTACATCAGAAGGACGAAGTGATACAAACTGGGTAGTATATTGGGGTAGTAAGGAAGTCCATAATGAGAAGTACTTGTTACTTCGCGATTGGTTAGAGTGCGTAGTGCAGTAAGTTTATACCTATGAAAAGGACATGGTGGTGCCTGAGGGCAAGACATCATGAGTACCAAGTCAATAACATCCACTCAAGAATGTAGAAGAGTTTTCTGTTGCTTTTGGTCTGTGGATGTTAGATTTTTTAAAAAATTTTATTTTAAAGTGAAAAAAAAAACAGTAAAAAAAGATACAGAATTTCAAAATACAATAATGGGAGACTAATAATTGTTAATATAATGCATATTGCTATATTCAAAGTACTTGCTCAGATTATAAGATATAGGGATGAAAAATTAATTAGACAACCTAAGCACAAATCATTCTTTTTAATGAACTAACAGAAATTAGTAGTACAATGATCTTAGCTATGCTGTGTGTACATACTTGTGTACACGTATATATTTTCATTTCATTTCCTTTTCTCCTTTCCCCTACCCAATTGAGAAGTTTCTTCTATCATAATATCTATTGTCTCTTTTGGGTCTTATTTACTCTTTCAGTTTCTTACACTAGGGAAACAATGCAATGTTTACACACGCGAATGTGATTTATTTCACATATGACTGTGGTCTCCAGTTGCATCCATTTACCTATAAAAGCCTCAAGTTTATCTCTCTTTATGATTGAGTAGTACTCCATTGTAAAACTACCACTTTTTTTTTTAATCCATTCCTCAGTTGATGAGCATTTTGGTTGTTTCAGAGATTTAGCTATTACAAATTGTGCTGCTTATAAATATGGGTGGAAATATATTACTATTGTATGATGATTTCAATTTTTCTGGAAAGGTACCCAGAAGGTGAATAGCTGGGTCAAATGGGACCTCTAATCCTAGTTTTTTGAGGAATCTCCACACTGATTTATTCAGTGGTTGCATTAATCTGCACTCCTAGCAACAGTGCAGAAGAGTTCCTTTTGCCCCCACAACCTCATCAGCATTTGTTATTGGTTGATTTCTTGAAGATAGTAATTCCTTCTGAGTGAGATGAAATCTCAGTGTTGTTTTAATTTGAATTTCTCAAATTACTCATGATGTTGAATATTTTTTCATGTATTTATTTACCGTTTGTATTTCTGTATCTGAGAAGTGTCTATTCATCTCCAAAAATTCAGCACATTTGTGGAATGGATCTTTGCATTTGGGAGGCCTGATTTTGTTTTAGTTCTTTATATATTCTATATAGAAATCCTTTGTTTGAGGGATATTTGGCTAAAAATTTTTCCCAGTCTGTGGGTTTTCTTTTCACTCTCTTCCTGATTTCGTTAGATGTGCAAAAACTTTTTTAATAAGATGAACTCCAAGTTGTTGATTCTTTGAAGTACTTCCCCTGCAGTTTGGGATTTGCTTCTGAACTCTCTGCCTACACTCCAGGTTTCAAGATTTTGACTTATTTTGTCTTCTAGTAGATTTAGTGTTTCCTTTTTAATATTGAGATCTTTGATTCATTTTGATGTTAGACTACTGCATGGTGATAGACATGGGTCTAGATTTAGTCTTCAGTATGTGGAAAACCAGTTTTTCCACCATCATTTATTAGAGGCTATCTTACTTCCACTAAAAATGTTTGGCCCTTTTATCAAAAATGAATTGGCTGTATTTGTAGATATATCTGCATTTCTAATCTGTCCCACTGATTCTCAGGTGGTTGTTTTTTTTTGTTTGTTTGTTTGTTTTGCCAGTATCATGCTAATTTTATTACAGTAGCTTTGTAGTATAATTTCAAGTCAGGGATTTTAATGCCTCTTGCCTTGTTTTTATTGGTCAGCATTGCTTTTGCTATTCTAGGTCTCTAGTTTCCCGATGAATTTTAGGAATATTTTCTCCAGTTCTATGAGGTATATTAGTGGTATTTTGCTCATAATTGCATTGAATCTATACAACAATTCTGGGAGTATGGACATTTTCACAATGTTGATTCTTCTTATCCATGACCAAGAGACATTTCCATTTTCTAATATTCTCTTTGCTTTCCTTCTTCAGAGTACTGTAATTTTAAGTGTATAGATCTTTTACTTCCTTTGTTAGATTGCTTCCTAAATATTTCATTTTTGGGGATTCTATTGTGAAGAGTGTGGTTTCCCTAATTTCTCTCACAGTAAGTTTATTATTTGTGTATAGGAATGCTATTGACTTTTTTTTTTTTTTTTTTGCGGTACTGGGGATCAAACTCACGACCTTGCACTTGCCAGGCAGGTGCTTATGCCACTGAACTATATCCCCAGCCCCTATGCTATTGACTTTTGAGTATTGGCTTTGTATTCAGCTACACTACTACACCTACTTGTTGTATCTAGAAGTCTTTTGTGGAGTTTTTGGTGTCTTCTCTGTAGAGTATCATGTCATCCATAAATAATGATAATTTAACTTCTCCCTTTCCTATTTTTATTCCTTTTATTTTTTTCTCTTGTTTAATTCCTCTGGCTAATGTTTCCAGCACTATATTGAATAGATATGGACATCCTTCCCTTGTTCCTGGTTTAGCATGAAAGCTCTCAGTTTTTGTCCATTTAGTATGATGTTGGCTATTGGTTTTTAACAGATAGTTTTTATTAGATTGAAGAAAAGTCCATAATTTCTGATTTCCTGGAGGGTTTTCATCGTGAATGACTGTAGGATTTTGTAAAAACCATTTTCTGCATCCATTGAGATGATCATATGATTTTTTTCTTTGGCTCTGTTGATATGGTGTTTTATGTTTTTTCGTTTGTGTATGTTGAACAATTCCTGCACTCCCAGGGTGAATACCACTTGGTCATGGTGTGTAATCTTTATGATTTGTTGCATTCTGTTGCTAGCATTTTATTGGGTACCTTTGCATCTATATTCATTAGAGAGATTGTTCTGTAGTTATCTTTTTTGGTTTGGTCTTTCTCTGGTTTTGGTATCAGAGTAATACTTGCCTCCAGGAATGAGTTAGGGAGGATTGCTTCACTTTCAATTTCATTAGAGTTTGAGGAGCATTGACATTAAATCTCCTCTAAAATTCTTGTAGAGTTCAGCTGTGAATCCATCAGGACCTGGGATTTTCTTTGTTGGTAAAATTTTAATAATATTTTCAATTTCATTCACATACTGGGTTATTCAAAATTTTTATATCATTTTGATTCAGCTTTGTTAATTCGTACATATCTAGGAATCTGTCCATTACATGGGAGTAAAGATTTTCAAAGTAGGTACTGATGATCTTTTGAATTTCTACAGGATCCTCAGTGACTTCACCCTTTTCATTTCTCATTGCATGAATGAGATTTTTCTTTCCTTTTTTGATAAGGTTGATTAGGAGTTTATCAATTTTACTCCTTCTTTCAAAGAACCACGTCTTTGATTCATTACATGTTTGTATTGTTTTCTTAGTCTCAATTGCATTAATCACTGTTCTGATTTTATAATTTTCTCTCTTGTATGGGTTTTGGGCTTGTTTTGCTCTTCTTTTTCTAGAATCTTGAGGGGCAGCATTAGGTTGTTTATTTGGGCTCATTCTGTTTTCCTGATATGAGAATTCACCAATATAAATTTCTCTCTTTGTACTGTTTTCATTGCCTCCCATAGGTTCTGGCACGTTGTATTTGGATTTTTGTTTGATTTTACATATTGTTTAATTTCTTCTTTAATTTTACCTGTGACCTATTGGTTTGTCAGGAGGGTGTTATTTAATTTCCATGTGTTTATGGAGTTTTTGTGGCTTCTTTTGCCATTAATTTCAAATTTGATTGCATTGTGGTAAGATAATAAACATGGGATACTCTCAATTCCTTTCATTTCCTCAAGTATGTTCTATGGGCTGGTATATTGTCTATTTTATAGAGCATCCAGTGTGAAGATGAGAAGAATGTGCATTCTGATATTGTTGCATGGAATACTCTGTAAACATCTACTAAGTTCACTTGTTCAAAGTTTGGTTCAGTTCTAATATTTCATTGTTAATTTTTTGGTCTGGTTAATCTATATCTTTGTGACAGTGGGATATTAAGGTCCTCCATTACAATTATGTTACTGCTTATTTGATTTTTCATGTCCCATATTTGATGCATATATATGTATGATTGTTATCTTTTCCTCTTGCAGCTTTCCCCTAACTAGTATGTATTGACCTTCTTTATCTCTTTTCATCTCTTGGTTTAAAGTTCACCTTGTCTGCATACAGAATACCTGCCTCTGCTTTTTTTTGAGTTCTTGTTGCATGGAGTATTGTTTTCCATTCGTTGACTTTCAATCTATGAATTTCCTTTTGAGTGAAATATGATTCTTGTATACAGCATATTTTTGGATCTTGTTTCTTGTTCCATTGTGCCACTCTGTTACTTTTGATTAGTGAATTGATATCATTTTCACTGATGGTTATAATTGATATGTATTGTCTTCTCTTTTTCATGTTAGTTTTCTGCTCTTAGTTCCCTGCTTTTTCTCTCTGTTCAGTTGCTTTTCCTGCCTGGTGTATTTTTTCTTTTGGTATTCTTGGCATTGTGGTTATCTTTATCTCTGTCTAGAATACCTTTCAGTAGCTTTTGTAGTTTTGGTTTGGTGGTTATGAGTTTCTTTAGTTCTTCTTTGCCATAAGAGTATCTGATTTCCCCATTAGTTTTGAAAGAAAATTTTCCAGGGTATATAAATCTGGGTTGGAAGTTGTTTTCTTTCAGAACTTCAAATACTTCAGTCCAAGCTCTTTTTGACCTGAGGGTTTATGTTAAAAAGTCTGCCATGATTCTGATGGGCTTTCCTTTATAGGTGATCTGTTTCTTTTCTCTAACAGCTTTTTATATTGTATTCTTGTACTGCATTTCTGGGACCTTGATTTTTATGTCTGGGTGTAGATTTACTTTGGTTATGGGTAATTGTACCTCTATATGTCTCACTTACTTGTATGTCAGGTTGTTTTCCCATGCTTTGGAAATTTTCTGCTATTACTTCTGCAAATAATTTTTTTATGTCACTTGTTTTTACTTCTGCTTTTTCATTGACACCAATTATTCTTATATTATTTTTCTTTGCATTGTCTTGCAGCTGTTGAATTGTTATTTCCTGATCTTTTGTTGTTTTCGAAAATTCTTTCCTTTCATGATCACTAGCTGAGATCCTGTCTTCAAGGTCTGAAAGTCTGTCTTTAGTTTTGTTCACACATTTTTGCCAGCTTTCCATGAAATTTTTAATTTCTTGGATATCTGTTTGAATCCATTTCATGCATTCTATTTTTTTCCTATGCTGATCATTTGGTTTCCATCTTTTTCCTATAATCATCTATTTTTTTATTTTACTCTATATTTGCTGAGCAATTCCTTTATAAATGTTGGCATTTCTTTTTTTGCCTGAGAGATTATTTCTGACCTGATTTCCTCTATACCTTCATGGATTTGTTTCTCTGGTTGCTGTCATTTCAAAAATGTCAGGTGTGTGTCTTCCATTTTCCTCTTTCTCATCTCCTGGACTTACTCTTCATGGGCTGGAAGTCTGATGTTGCATTTGGTTGTGCATCTTGTCATTTGCTATTTCAAATAGTTTTTACTGTGTTTTTTGTGTTGATCCTTGTAAGTTTTTATAGTAGGTAGCTTTATCAATAGTATCAAGGCCTCTCTATGCAAGGTTTATTCTTCAGGATATCTTCTGTGTGTAGGAGGTCCTTGGCTTGTGTCTGTCCCAAGAGCCTACCTTTCCAATTAATTAAGAATGAGATGTTGGTATCTGATTGGCCCAGTCTCCAGTCCTTTGGTGCTGGGGTGTGGTGAGGTTATTACCCCAGAACATCCCAGGATTGTTATAGAAGTGAGAACAACTGATTAACTGATCCGACATCCTAGATAAAGTAGTATTATTAGCACTGACAATAGCATCAAGCACAGTTTAGAAACTGACAAACTGTGGTAAGTATTAATTTTCTACTTTTAACCATAGAAGCAAAATCTACAGTTATATAATAGAACCAACCATAAATTGAGAGTTGTATGCAAGGTATTTCCCCTTGGTATAGTGGTTTCTCTCTGTGGTGGGGAAATTTAAGTAGGATACTGGATAGAATAGAGATAACTGAAAAGAATAAAAGTAGAAACCAGGCTGGAAGACAAAGAATGATCACACAAGCTTTGGGAAACTGGAGAAGAGGGCAGAAGAGAAAGAATGAAGGAGTAAGCAAGGGATTATTCAAGTTGACCAGAAAAATTAGAGTGACTACTCATTCTTATGAAAATATGATTACATCTAGACAAGTAAATTGAGGGAAGGGGGAAAGAAGATGAATAGATTAGAGCAAAAATATTGCTAAAATACAAAAAGAAAAACGAATGGAAACAAACCACACACCAGCAAAAAAAGGAAGAAAAATAAAATAAAATTTAAAATAACAAAATTCTTTTGGTGCCCACTGAGTCCAAAACTACTAAATTACACTGGCAAGCCTGTAGTAGAGTTTGTGCTGGATTTGAGGCTGATCTTAGCCTCCAGATGTGGGAGCTTGGTGTCAGAATCTTCAGCCAGTACTTTCTGTATGTCCCTTTGCAACCTCCCGCTCCTTACCCTGTTTCCCTTGGTGGCATCTCTCTCCCAGTTGCTGTGCTGTTTTCAGAGAGAGACATGGTGCTGTTCCCTGTCCTGTGCAAATTTGACTCCCTCTTGCCTTGCTTAGCTTCTGTTTTCTTCTCTGGAAAATTTCTGTCCTCTCAGGTCATTTGTTGCACGGTAGAGTGAGATACTGTGACATGGTCTGGTCCTCTGCTCTTGCTGTTGCAGTCCAAGTCTGCTCAGTCCCAATTCTGACTCCTCTCCCTAGGGGCGATGCTAACTTCCCATTTCTTGCTTTACAAGTTCCTCTGCCAATGTCACCTGCCTCAGCGGTAGTCTGTAACTTCCTCAGGTGAGATGGGGTGCTGTGGGGTGCCTTTCTACTCCCTCCAGCATCGAAACAGCCTGGGGATTCACAGTTCCAAGGTGCAAGTCTGTTTAATTCCCACACCTCACTAACCACAAGTCAAAGGGGAGGGATTAACTGTTCCATTTACTATGCTTGCACCCCTAGTCTTTAATCCTGTTCCTGGTGGTTCCATTTAGCACTCTGGTGCACAGGAGGAATGGGATGAAAAGAAAAAAGAAAAGGAAAACAAAAGAAAAAATAACAAAAAAAGGAAAGCTGGCCAATATTCAGAGAGCGAGCAGTTCCTGTGAGCCACATTTACTTTTGTTGTAGCATCTTCTGTTTGGAGGAAGGCAGAAGAGGCAGGGGACTTTGCATCTCAAGTCTATCCTGCATGGCTTGTTTTAGTGACACTGTTTTAGTATATACTTTTTCCCCTTTCTTTAAAGATACAAAGAATGGCGGGATTTCATCCTGATTCAGTGACTCAGTGGCACCCAGGTGGGCTAGCTGGCCATTTTATTAAGTCCTTTATCTGTATTTTGCTTGATTTATTAATCCCTTATGTCACATTGATTTTAATTTCAGGGTATATGTCCCTCTCCTTTCTTCCAATTACCTATGTTTTAGTTGAATTTCTCTGAGTTGCACTGAACAAGGCTTCTCCTCTATTCAGACACCAGATGTTAACTGATTAACTTTCCTTATCTCTTCCCTCTTCCATCCTCAGGTCTTTATAATTGAATTTAGGGCATTTCAGAATTTTTCTTTCATCATTTTGTGTACCCAAGAGCAGGACAGTGGATTGTATTATTGTGGAACTTGGGATCAGGCCAGAGGAATGACATGGCACTGAGGAAGTTTTCAGTGCATACAGATTTATTATACTAGTGGCCTGGGTGACACTGAGGTCCCATTTACCAGCCCTGTCTCGGAGTAAATCAGTTACTTATATAGGTTCTTAGGAGGAAGTACAAAGGCAGAAAACAGGATATTCTAAAACTGTTTACACATGTCTTGTCATACATTTCTAAGCACAGTTTTTTCAATGTAAGTTATTTGGGGTTACAATCGTATAAGAAGGAGGTCCAAGTTATGGCAAACAGAAAGAATAAATCGTTGTCAAAGACTGAGCTGAGCTATCCTTAAGGTGATAAGTCTTTGAAAAACTTGAAAGCAAGCATAATAGAACAAGATGCCCTGTCCAGTTGAGCTGTACTTCTCTCACAGCTGGTACTGGAATGTTAAGGCTGGTTAAGTTTTATGATTTTCTAACTGTGGGAACAGGCTGTGCTTCACATCTCCATCCTTTTATAGTATTAGAAATATAAGTTTTAAAATTTCATTCACATTTAAAATTGCCTCTACAGTATAGTAGCTGTGTTTTGAATTTTTTTGTGGATTATTCCTGCTTTTCTTCATGTCTGTACCCGCTTTCATTCCCACTGAAGGTGGACAGTGTTTTCCTTATCACTATTCCTTCACCAACACTAATCTCTTGTCTTATTTGTTAATAGGTACAGGGCCAATCTTGGTGCCAACAAAATGTTTTCTTTTGCCATGACTTTGAGTTACAGTTCATGTCAACAAACATTGACTCAAATACTATAACCAATAGTTTTCTCTTTAGCCTAATGCGTTTTAACTTGTCTAGACATGAACAGACATGACTTCCTTCTGAAACTGTACCTTTATAGTGTGAGTTTTGCTATATCTTAACTGTGTGACAGGCAATTATAAATTTGGTCGATATGTAATACTGAAATGGAAATGATAGTGACAGGAAATCTAAATTCTAGGGGTTTCTTTCATTGGAAGTCTTCCTAGAGATAGGTGATTTAGGGTCATTTGATTTCATATCTAAAAAGGAGGAGAAGCACAATATGTGGAATAAATTCTAAAAAAATGGAACAGCTTAGAGATCCTAATTCTTAATCAGTTTAAAATATTATAGCCATGTGTGGCAGAGCACACCTGTAATCTCAGCACTTGGGAGGCTGAGGCAGGAGGATTTCTGTGAGTTCAAGGCCATCCTGGTCTACAAATTGAGTTCAAAGTCAGCCTGAACGCATAATGAGACCCTGTTTCAAAAAGATAAAAAAAAATTATAATGAGCATCACTCCAAGAAGGGATGGCACATATTGTCAGTTATAGGGAATATTTATTCAGATTTCTTTTCTGATGGTGTAATAGAAGTGTCCTACACTTGAATATATTATTTTGATTATGTATTATTTTTTATAATGATGTTTTTGACTAAATATATATTCCTCAGTAATTTATTTATCAAATTTTCACAAAATTCATTATACTTTCATTTTTGACGTATTCAAAATTTATCATTAGCAAATATTATAAATCTCAATCCTTTTTTTAATTTTAAAGATAAAAGAATGAAAACATCTTAACAAACACACTTATGTTTAGAAAATAACATAAAAGCAATACAAACAATACAGAATTTCAGACAAGGTGATAGGAAATTAACAATGGCTGTTGTATTACATATTGACACCTTTAATTTGAATACTCAGGTAAATAAATATAGACATGTAAGATTGATCATGCACTTAAACATTAACTGTTCCTTTCAATAGAGCAATAAAAGTCAGTATTACAACTACGTTAGCCATCATCTGTGTACATATATACATATTTTTCCCCTTCTTTCTTTTCTCTTTTCCCTCATCCCAGTTGTTCCTCCTTTCTAGCAGTTTGTTTTCCTTTCACAATGTCTATTGTACCTCCTAGATTTTATTCACTCTTTCAGGTTTTTACACTAATGAGACAATATGGTGTTTACACATGCAGGTCTGATTTATTTCACTTATTAGTATGGTCTCTAGTTGTGTCCATTTTCTTATAAAAGCCTCCAGATTATCTTTCTTTACAGCTGAATAATATTCCAGTATGTAAAAATACCACAACTTTTTTATCCATTCCTCAGTGGAATGGGCATTTGGGCTGCTTCCATGTAAATCTTCAATCCTGAGACACAGTAATTGAGATGTTATTTTGATCAATATAATATCTACTTGATTGTATATAATTCAATTTGTCACTGATTCATCATGGCAAGTTGATGTCTATTTTTGCAGAAATATTATGTTTGTTTATAAAGTAAATCTAATTTTATCACTTGTTTGATTTCCATGAAAAATTGGGTGTATTTTCTGAAGAACAGACACTCAAATCTATCAAAGTAAATGTTAGGTCCCTCACATTGGACCCCCCCTCCCACCGTCCCAGCTGGAAGAGAAAAAACCCTGACAGATCAGTCTGTTCAAACAGGAAGCCCTTCACTTAGCCCAAGAGACTAAAATAACTGTTTATCAGATTGGTTCCTAGGCTTACAGAAAACCCTGTAAGTCCACAGAATACCACTATGTAAGTCAGCAAAATGTCACTGTCTTCCTGCAGTTTCCCCAGGTGCTCCCTGAGAGCACCAGACCCACTAAGGAACTTGTCTATAAAGCAGATTCTCTCCTTTTGTTCACGGTCAGAGGCCTTTTTGCCCTTGGCCTGACTGCACCTGGTTGAAAATAAAGATGTTGCTGTTTGGTTTAATCTTGCCTGTCCTACTGATCTTAGTTACATTGGGGTTTAGCCTCATAGTAAATACTTCTTTTTGTTTTTTACTTTCATTTCCTCAATGGACAAGTTAAAAAGACAACTTTTACTTTCTCTCAGAATGATAAAAACTTTAATTACATATTTTCTATATTTTGTCCTTGTGCCATATAAAAGGGATAGGGTAGGATAAAAGTGCAGGCAATGTGAAGATGGGAAGGTCTGTGGAAACTTGGAAAGAGTTGGTCCTGTCTTAGTCCAGTGTTGCTGCTGTTACAGTTCTGGAGGGTGGCAAGTCCAAAGGGGCCAGCACTTGGCAAGGACCTTATTGCCACATAACAGAGTGAGAGCTCACTATTATGACAGAGCCCCTTCCCTGATCACAGCATTAACCTACCTAAGATGGTGGAACCTTTGGGAGCTAATCTACTCTACAGGCCTTAGCTTTTACTACCATTGCAAAGGAACTAAATTTCATCATGAGCTTGCAAAGGACATTCAAACTCCTTGAATTAAGGTCTCTGGTGTCAAAATCAAGATAGAGGATTTTTAAAACTGTTTTTCCACAACTCTGTTGTGTGATGATACAGAAAGTAAAAGACTAGGAGAGATGCACAGAACTTTTGAAATCATTTACTCCAACTCCTTTGAAAGTGAGGTAAGCCACAGAGGAAGCAGTGAGGGTCACCTGAACTCCAGGACTGGAATACAATTCACCTCTGCTGACATGGGGTGTTTTCTACAGAAAGTTACTGGCTCTTAACATGATCCAGTTGCATCTATTTACTCACCTGTACAGCAAACAGATTGGACATGAACTTCTATGAGATTTGTAACAGGTTTAGAATTTTTAGCATTTGTTCTCTTTGTGCTACTAAATGTACAGTGTATCAAGTGATACTCTTGATACAGAGTATCAAGAATATATAATTAAAAGTGCAGAGAGCTGTAATAGAAAGTAAAGAAATTAAGATGAAAATCATGATAGAGTTAGGATACATTTTATTTCTGGTAGTTTTTAGTTCCTCTTGGCAGATCTATTTTCTAAATCACAGTTCTTAGAAAACATTCTTATCCAAGAGATGGAACCACATCTATTTCCTTCAGTTTTACCAGTAACTTGAGATCTGAGAAGCAAAGAAAAACTTCTCTTAGTGTCTGAGGTTTTCTCATAATTATTCTGTCGGACTTTTTTTAAAAAGACTTTTAGGAAACAGTGGAATATATAGTCATTAAGCATAGCAAATACACAGTCACAAACATGACGGTTACCTTTTAAGATAAAACTCTTTAAACTCTGTAAATTTCAGATTCATCTTCACTGGAAAAGAATTCTACAAGAAATTTGGCAATGATTTATATAAACAGATGCTTTGAAAATTAGGTATTAAATCTTTTTTCTAGGCCATCTGTTGTGGGACAAGTTTATTTGCTTCACTGAGCCTCAGTTTTCTTAAATACACAAGTGATATGTACTGCTTAGTGGGTGAGGAAGGCATTAAGGTGACACCCTGAAGGCGTGACAGTACTTAAAGAAAGCATGTGCTCAACCAATATAACTAGCCCTCCCAGTGGATCTGCAAGGTCTATAGAACTGGATACCAAGTGGAAAAGAGGCTCTGCTCAGGTGATGTGAAGTTGAGGTTCCTGTTACTCTCAATGCAGACAGAGGCTGCTGGGTATTGGCTTTAATATAATATTACTTTCAAGCAAGAATAAATCCTATGTCCCATCACAGCTGGGGATGAGAATAAAATTCAAAGGATGGCATAGGCAGTGTTTGGGCAGATGGTAAGGATGTGGTGAGTTCCACATTTCTTTTCCTCTTTGTCAGAAGGTGAGGCAGTGGCAGTGGACAGGGTTCCATCATTGCCTTTCTGTTTTCTTTTGTGCCATTTCTTCTTGTGGCCACTTGGGCTTGAACAGCTATCTCATTTTCTCGTAGCAGCCACCACTGAAACTCCAGGTTTGTTTGTAAATGGAGGAGACCCCAGCAGTCACTATTTTAATGTTTATTGCTAAAATCTAGCATTGATTAAGACCACAGTGTTTTAAATCCAGTCAATCTGAATACAAAGATGTTGTTTTGAGCAACCTTAATAAACCACTAATATCCTCATTTATAAAATTCTAGCAGATTAGGAAAAACTACTTCATATGGTTTTTGCAATGATTATATGAAACTCTTGTAATGTCCTAAGTGTAGTATCTGGCACATGGTAACAGTTCATTTAACAATAATCTTTATTCTTTCTAAAAGATTTTTTCTTTCAACTATAGATAAGAGACAATTATGGTGACTTTTAAAAATAGCAATCCATTTATATAAATTTGCAATCCATTAATTTAAAGTTCTAGTGTAGCATCCTTTTCCTGAGGAACTGCTATCCTGTGCTAATAGTTTCTGCTACACTGTATGAGATTAGATTTAATGGAGTTGAATTAGGACACTGAAGAGTCCTGGTGAATGTTACTTATCTAGTAATACCTGTTTAGGCTTACTCTTTGTTTGGATGTAAATGGGATATTAAATCATCTTTATTAGTACCAACCTTTTGATGGCTTTCTGTGAAACAGTTAAATTCGTAGAATAGCTCACAAATGCCTATTCCAGTTTGCTCTCCAATATGTTTCCAATTGGATCTCCATCTGATCCTCATACACACACACCATATGGATTCAATAAGACGGCCTCCAAGGTGCACCCAGATTTCTGGAAGGCTCTTCTATCAGAATATTCCTTTGTTTCTCCCATTTGACAGGTCTTGACTGGATTGTTATCTCTTCAGGGAGGTCTTCCATGATGACTTGGTTTGATAAATCTCAAATTCCATTTAAAACTTTTATCACTAGCACTCAACATCATTTAGTCTTTTCTATATATTAAGATACTTATCTATTTTATTTGTTGCATATTTACTTAACAGTATGAACTCTATGAAGGAAAATATTTTATTACTTTGTTCAGTGGTGTAGGTTCAGCAGTGTGACTATGCCTGACATATAGTAGTTATTTTTTAATGAATGGGTAAGCTCCAGAGCTATTTTACAAACATTTTATCCATTTTTTAAAAGCAGACTATATCTTTGACCCTGAACAAAATAGGTCATTTCTCACATCTCTCTTTCTGGTCTAATCATGGTGCTACACATTTACTACCTCCTGAGCAATATGGTCAAAGGATCCCAAAGGATTTCACAACCACTGTTCTACAAGATCAGTGTTTTCTGCACATGAATTTTGCTCTAACTTTATTCTGCTGTTCTTTTTTCCTTTCAGTTTTATTTTCAAGGTAATATTTTGCAAGATAATGATTACAGAATAGACAAATTTTCAAGTTTTTCAGATACATTAATTTGAGATCATAGATAGTAGTATTTGAGGAAACGTTCTCTTTTTCTCTACATTCAGTTTTGGAGACAAATTTCAACACTTCCCACCCACCTGTTAGTTCTTTGGAGGAAACACAAAGACATTTTTTCCATCACTAAAGTAACGGGCTCAACCAGATCCTTTCTGTAGTTATCAAAATCGTCTAATTTCTCCTCACAATGAATGAGGATTATCATGAAACTTATTTAATGACTCTAAGATTTTCTTTGTAACCTAAAATGTTTATATTTAATATATTCTAACAAGCAACCCTAAGAAGAAATGATTCCCAAGCTTATTCAGAATGAATATTAAGTTGGAAACAACTATAATATTATTCATATTAGTACATTGTTAGATTTCAGGTATAAATAATTTATACATATTTTTTGCCTCAGTTTCTAGTCCTTTCTTATCAGTCCCTGGGTCAGATATGATATCACATTAACCTTCTCATTCCTCTCACTCAGATCACTAACTGCTCTGACACACAGAAGTGTGCCATGACATTAAATATGTTCATTATTTATATGCTCCAATATCTTGTGGCTATCTCTGCACTTTAAACTATTGTACTTTTCCATTAAGAAACTATCAAGTTGTAAGTGATCTTGAATATAACCTTCTCCTTCTCCCTTTGCATTCCTGGAAGGAAGACACGGGTACAACTGCACTGGGGTTTTATGGTGACATTTACTACAGGGAGAGTGAATGAGGCTGAGCGACCACTTCCTCTCCATCCTCCTGAATTTGGGCAAAATCCAGGGCTAATTCTCCTTTCATTGTCCTAAGAGAAACAAAAATAAAAATAATAAACACTCAGGAAATCTCTAAAAGTCTAGGCCAGAGCAAAAGCATATTAAATATCATGGTCCAAACTTCAGTAACATTTTTCCCACTCAAACCTTATCAGAGTTTCATATGGGGGGTGCACCTCACGTATGTGCCTTAATCAGAGTGAATTCTGGGAAAGACATGCATACCATAGTGGCCCTGAGATGACTCAGCACCCTGTCAGTCATGTCTGTCAGTCTTCCAGAGACCCAAAGAGAGGCACCAGGGTGGGGTGCATATCTATTTCTATTGCATTTATCACATTATATTTAATTATTTACTTTTATGTTTGAGTCCCTCAAAATGTGAGTTTCTTGAAGTTAGAGTCTATACTTCCATTGCTTGTATTCTATGGCCAGATCCAGAAGTCTTGATATAATTTAAGTGTCATGTTTTATTAAAAATTTTCATTTAAAGTTTATCAGTTCCTTCTGATCTGCTATAAACAGCAAATTTGAATTTGTCCTGCAGAATTCAGATAGACTGCCCATCCAAGTGTTGGAAGTATGAGAAAAAACGAAGCATTTATTTTGGAATAGATACAGTTCCAAGCTATTGGGTACATTAACAGAGCAGGTCTCTCTCAAGTAAGAAACAGAAAGAAGTAAGTCTTAATATTTCTACCCTGTTTCTGATGTACCACAGCCAGTCACATAAACACAGGTTGTAATAAATGCTCCTAAATCTTTGGTTATGACAGTAAGAACTATGAATTTGTAAGTTTGAGGCTTTTGAGTCTTACTGTTCATTCTGATATCAAGAACCGAGAATCAGTATCTAGTAATGTAATAGGTCATAAATGTAATCATAGCATATTAGGTAAGAAGATCCCATTAAAATAGTTTAAACAGCCACATCTGACAGGTTAACACACACACACACACAAAGAGAGAGAGAGAGAGAGAGAGGGAGAGAGAGAGAAACTTGTTCAAGTCCATCATACCTGATGGTGGTAGGGTCAAAGCTTTTTCTCACTATTCTTAAATTTATTACCAGTTGCTGCTTATTGCACTAAATGGACAATAAAATCAATCAGACCTCAAAAGTGCTCACCTTAAACAACAAGCAAAGTGAAAAATCCAAAGTAATTCCACCAAATTCATGAGCATTACCACAGAGAAGAAAATTTCTATCAAATGATATATTTTGGGGATTTTCCAGTTTTCTTAAAAGTTTTGTTCTATTATGATATGCACACAGATCACATTCTATTGTGATCACACACCATAAAGCTTCCTTTATCAACACTCATTTTTATGAATATATACTAGAACAACATTAGTGTTGCCACATCTCAAGGAAATACGAATACTGAAGAATTCTTTCTAACACTTGAGTTTCTATTAATGAATTATAGATTCTGGTTGACTATTGTCATTAAAATAATTGTCATTAAAATGATCAAACATTGCATTTAAATATATGTTTTACTTTCTAACTTCATATTTGCATCTTAATGATCAAACATACTATTGGTATGAGGTAGCCTGTCCTGGTACTTTAAGAATTAAAGTAAATTCTGGCCATTATCCTTTACTACTCCCCTGACTCTCAAAGACTTGCTTAACTTTTAAACATGTATTTTCTCAAACCTAAAGTCAAGGTGTAGTAGTGTCTTCTTGTATGCCTCGTGAGCCTTAACTAAGGTGATGCATAATATCACACAAGTATTAGCTGTTTTCTTAGGAAAATAAAGCCACAAAATTACCTGGCCCCTCATTCTTGTTGTCTTGATTATCCACACTGCTTTTTCTGTTGGAAATTTTTGTATTAAACATCTCATTAGTAATTAAGAAAAAACAAACCTTAGATAGATTAACTTTTAAATGTGCCGTGGAATGTATGTTTTATGTATATTTATCATTGCACAAACATCTCAGCAAGCTTGAATATGGACAGGTATAAAAGCAGTAGCAATGTTTGTATTACCAGGCTTTGGGATATTGGAGTCTCCTTCTAGAGAGAGGTGATTTCTAGGTTCTTCCCATCTTGAACAAAGAATTGGGCAAAATAAGCATAAAGAAGGGCACAATTCCACATTTATTAAAGTGGGGAAAAGGGGGAAGGGGAAAATGAGCCCTGCAGAGAGAGTTTGTGCCAAGTAAAAGTAGAACAAATGAAGAAAAAATAAAAATAAACACATACCCTAGAGCATCAGGTGGGGTACAGTGCAAAGACACCATAGCCGGTGCTTAATGGTGACTGTGCCTTTTTATATTTCTCACGCTGGATCTTGTGTAGGTCATGCTATCAAAAACCTGCTTGATTTCTCCAGAGAAGTCCACATGCAGGGCTCTGAGAATTGTTTTGTGCATTTGTCCCTGGATCTTGTCACATCTCTTTTTCAGCTAGTTTTACCCACATCCTATCTTCCTGACTCAATGAGGTAAGAAAGGGTTTACTTTGAAGACAGAAAACATAAGCAAGCAAAAAAAAAAATTACAGAACAAGTATACCAGCACAAGTATTAGGCTACATATTGCTACCAAGGAAATCTTAGGTAAACTCTTTAGTTTCATGAGTCCCTTCATTGACTTGAAAAAAAATCACTAATTTTAGAAGTCACACAGCTGGGCAATGCATTACTACTTTCCCACTAACTTTGTAAATGGAATCTCTGACTGAAGCCCCCTAATTGGTTAATAAGTGTCATCCAGTAAATTTTACTTCTGCTCACTCTCTTCCCTTACTCTCTGGTGAAAAAACAAAGCACCTTTTATACCCTGATTATTAACTCCAGCATAAACAGTTCCTGGGAAAAGAAATTAAAAAGATATAAGACTCATTAATTAGTAACTTGTCTTTAGATTTACAGGAACCAAAACATCCCGTGACTTAAAAGACAACAACTGTTTGTGAATTAGAAAAACAGACCATTCAAAATTTGTAAACCGATCTGGTACCCACCTATCTGATATACTTCCCATAATTCCTAAGTTAAGCCTTGTATCTGCACCCTCTAGACAAAGTTGGCTTTTATTTGGCAATAGGCTGCTTTTTCTTTGGTTTGCTAGCTTTTCAAATAAATCATTTCGTTTGCCCCAACAACTGGTCCTCAAGTTGCTGGCTTTTTCTAGTGTTGGTTACAATGTTATGTAGTATGTGAGTCA
The DNA here is from genome assembly GCF_000276665.1 of Chinchilla lanigera. Taxonomy (NCBI): domain Eukaryota; kingdom Metazoa; phylum Chordata; class Mammalia; order Rodentia; family Chinchillidae; genus Chinchilla; species Chinchilla lanigera. The sequence continues at coordinate 5,626,444 of NW_004955413.1, read as the reverse complement.
ACCTAAAGACATTGCTTAAACTCTTCAATTGCTTACACTTGCCCTGACCTCTCTCATCTCTAGAATGAATATAATTAATGCGTATTCCAAGCAAGAGATATTCTACTGCCATCTGGAATTTGCAAGCGTTTAATAAACTAAATAACTTGGAATTTTATATGTTATTGGCATCTTTTTGCCACAGTGACAATCATTTTTTAAGTTCTTGAAGCACATGTGTAATATCCTTAAAATGACCCTCACAACAATTAGGAACAGAAATGTGAAAAACTGGTTTGCAAAGTAGATACAGGCTGAGTGTTAGAATAATTTTCTTGCAACTTTTCATTTCACTGACCTTTCTGTAATCTTGATATGGCTGAGTTAGGGTAAAATGTTCTCACAGTTTTGATGGAAATGGAGTAAATATTCTGAAATAAATGATCCTTCCTCGTTCACCTGAAACATTCAAGCCAATTGAATATAAGAAAAGAATAATTATTACCACACAACCAAATTTCAGAGAAAATTGAGGGCAAGAGGACCCTGACATATATCTGAGAACTTAAAAATATATAAACTTAGTTAATTCAACTGAATGCATGCAGCACAAAGAACAAAGTTCCTGAGATTGAAGAGACACATAAGTCCAGGAAGTAATGATTTAGTGGAGCGGAGACTCTGGAGCAGAAACCACTACAGAAGCCAATGACAGAACAGGAAAGCCTGAACTCTGATTGGCAAAATGCTAAAGACTCACTCTGGATAAATTTGAGTGTTAAAAACTTCTAAGAAATCTAGCCAGAAAGAAGCCATGACAGTTTTGTAAGAGTTTCCTGTAGGAGTTTGACTAGATCCTCCTAGTAATAATTAAAGAAAAATTACTTTCCTGCTCTAGTAGGGATGGAAAGGGAAAAAATTATTTTTGAAACATGACAGAGACTTTATTCTTAACAGAGGTCTTCTCTAGGAAAGCACCAGGAAACCAGCACCTAATCAGCTGGGGTCTTATTAGCGCCTAATCACCCAGGGGAAAGGAAATACACAACTCCAGTCTGGTCTATCTTTCCACATAAGAGAAGGAAAATTTTCATCTTTTGCCTGCACTAGCCACCCTCTCCAGGTAAGGGGAG
>NW_004955413.1:5608741-5625232 GCF_000276665.1 Chinchilla lanigera | reverse complement strand
AAATACACAACTCCAGTCTGGTCTATCTTTCCACATAAGAGAAGGAAAATTTTCATCTTTTGCCTGCACTAGCCACCCTCTCCAGGTAAGGGGAGGGAAACAAACACCATTTGGGAAATTCAGAGTGTAGAGTCACAGGCTCTATGGCAAAGAGATCTGATCATATTTCCTTGTGTCCACACCTCATGATGACATTGCTAAGTCTCTAGTGATAGCAGCTTCTTTATCTGGTACATCATTTGTAGCTATCAAGAAACAACTTACAAGGCCTATCAAAAGTCCAAAAAAAAAAAAAAAATACAATTTGAAGAAACGGAGCAACTATCAGAACCAGATATGGCAGAAATGTGATGTTAAACCCAGAGTAAAGCTGTGACCATACACACACGTATGGCTACAATCAGACACAATCTCCCAAAATAGAAAAAGAGACACGTTGAAAATTTGGAGAACTTGAAATTGTTATGCATTGTGATAGGAATGTAAAGTGGTACCACCACTGTGGAAAAGTGTATGGTGATTCTTCCAAAAAGTAAAAATAGAACTACTGCATGATCTAGAACTACTATATGATCCATAGTTCCCACTGAAACTACTCAGATCCCATTTCTGGGCAAAATACTCATTAGAATTGAAGACAGGGCCTATTAGGATTTGAATATGGACTTTCCAAAATTCAAGTTGAAATTTATCCCCTATTGTGGTAGTATTAAGACATGAGGTCTTTTGGGAAGTGATTAAGCCACAAAGACTCTGCTCTTATTAATAGATTTATACCTTAAATAAAAGTTGGAAATAATGTCTATCTCCCACCACCTGAGACAGGTGATTAGGGCATGGCATGCTGGCTGGAAAATAGGATGTAGCCGGTCAAATACAAGGGTCTGAAATAGAGGATGAACAACAGGATGTGACCTGTCAATCATGATAAGGGCGCCTGGGCCCAGCAACTTCCAGGACAGGATCTGAAAGGGTGTCAAAGATGGTGACTATTGACTTCCGGGGCACTGTGATCTTCCTGTTCTGCTGTCTTCCCGCTTCCTCAGGACACATGTTCTTGTATATAGGACTCATCCTCACTTTGCTTGTGTTTTTCTCTCTCTCTCTCTTAATATTTTTGTTTTACTTCTTTTACTGTAAAGATACCTTTACCTCTTCATCAACTGTTCCAGACAGTTCTTCAGACAAAAAGAGCCAGGAACCACAGGACACTGTGCTGTCCAGCAACTTTTTGGCGAGCCAGAGCCAGGCAATAAGAGAGCAACTGTGAGTCTCGATGGAGTACAAGGCTCTACAGGCCCCTCAGCTGGGCTCAGGACCCAAGGAGCCAAGCCCAGCCAGCGCCTCACCCGGTCCCGCGCTGGGCTGGGGAGCACGTCCTGGGTGGTTAAGCCAGGGGGCGCCCATGGTCCTTCTCTGCGGGGAAATGGCTAAGGGGGTCAGGGACCTGGAGTGCCTGTGCTTGGCGCTATGGTAGCACAGCCAAGGTGGCGGCCGAGGCAAGTGCCATGCGGCCCTGCGCCCTCCACGTGCTGCCTGGTGGAGGACAATCGCTCCCAGACCACCCGGGAAAAGGCAAAGTGTGGGTCGTTTAAGGCTTGACCTCTGCACCGCGATGCCTTTGGGGTAAAGGACAGCACAGCCACGCGGTGGTGGCGGTGGTGGTGGGGCCGCCGACCAGCCCAGCTGCTGTCCCGCTGGGCAGTGCTGGTCATGATCCATCCGCCTGGTGCCCGGGCTGCTCGCGTGCGCTCACCAACCGCGACTAGGTCTGCAGTCCGCAAAGGCGGAGTCGGCAACCGCTGGCCGGGGCCCTGGTGACTCAGTGCTCCCGGGGACCGGCCCTGCAGTGCCCGTCCTGCCACCGGGGGTGCCCTAGCGCGGCCCGCCGCTTCCCCCTCGTGCCCTCCCAGCCCTGGGGAGAGCGGAGAGGAGGAGGCTCCCCACCCGCTTCTCGGGGCCGCGCCCAGACCCTGTGACCTCGGAGCCAAGCGCCACCCTCCTCGCGGAGGGTGAGAACGCAGCGGAGGGCTGCAGTGCCCGTCCGAGCAGGGCGGGCGGGCGGGCTTGGCGGGGCGGGCCGTCAGCCCAAAGTGTCCATCTGCTCTGGCGCCGCGCAGGCCTTCACCCGCAACGAGCGGTGCTGGGAACGGCGCCTCGCAGGCCAGCGTGGACTGAGCGGAAAGCCACCCAGCAGGAAGTTCAGCAGGGACGGAGCTGGCTAGTGCTGCTGCTCGCAGGGGCTGCCGGGGTCGGGGCCCAGGAGCTGTCCGGCAGCGTACCCGGCCCCACCGGCGCACACGGGGGCCACCTTGCCCACCCCGCTCAGCCCCTTGCCAGGTGCTTCCAGTCTGCCCGCTGGGATGCATCCCGCGGGACCCTTTCCTCTCTCGCACTTCCACGCCTGTTCTATTCCAGCCTTGTAACTTTCTGCCACGCTTCCTCCCTTTGGCCAGCAGATGGAGCTACTGTACGTTAAGTAGCTCCGCTGTCAAAAGTATTTTCGTGAACACACACTCTGTTAGAAGTTTAGGTTGATAGTTATCTTTTGAATCTGTTCTGGAGTCTTCTCTAAGACCAGTGAAGGGTTTATCGGTTGGAAACCACATTCTCATGCTTCCAAAATAAGTCCCTGGCTGTCTCCTCAGTTCTTCAGTACTCACGGACAGTGAGGGACACTCATCCCACTAATAGGTTTTGGCTTCTGACCGTGATGGGGATTAGAGCATCTAAGTGTCTGCTTCTGCGTTTTCAGTGCTTTGTAAAATTAGCACCAGACAATGTTCCACTGGCTCTTTTCCTTATTCTGCATTTGGCCTTTCTTCACGTGAGTCTGTCTGAGACGGCGCCAGCCTGCCTTCTGTTATTCCTGTAGGTTCAGCTGAGGCATAGTTAGTGTGGGTTTTTAGCCTTTCCCAGCTTATGTAGGTGCCCACCGTGCGGCTACAGGTGTGTAAGTGATTCCTTCCTTGTGGTTACTTTTGAGGTTCTGTGCTTCGTCTCTGGGCTTGCTAACTCTCAGGAGCCTTTTTTTCTTTTTTTTTTTTCCACTTGTGCCCGTCTTGCAGTGTCCAGTATCATGCTGTAGTTGTTTGTGCCAACAACTCTTGGCTGCTGTGAATCCTGTGGATTCTCCTGAATTTCGGATTTATGTAATGAATGTGGTCTATTTGACAGTTGTTCTACCGAGTGTTACTGAGTGAGATCATGACACTTGGCCCTTTTCGTACAAAGGAGAACAGTAGAAGAGCAGGAATTATTCAACACCTGTATGTTAATGCTATTGATGCAGATTCAATCCTTAATACTCTATCACCTTCAATCAGGAGTTTGTTCCATATTCCTTTGACCACCGTATTTGTTGATGTCTTGTAATCTGAGGGTGTGAGGAAGGAGATTTCAAAAATTTGATATTATTCTTGTAGTCTTGTGAATAGACATGGATTTCAGGGCCCCTTGGTTTTTCCAGGTTTATAAATAAGAGTTAAAGCCTTCACTTTCAGAGACCGTGTGGCATTTGGGTTAGATCCAGGTAATCTCTGCTGCTCTAAACAAACTACCAAAGCACTGCTGAGGTGAGTGTAAGGGATACTGTTTCCCAGACAGCTGGGGGAGCCCTGGGCAGGCTCCACCCTGATCTACTGTCTCTCAAGCAGGTAATGTGAAGCCCCTGGGGCTCAGCCATTGGGCCACAGGTCTCTGGAGTGTTGCTGTTATAGCAGCAACTTCCTGACATGTCTCAACATTCTGGAGTAACTAGATTACAGCTATATTAGCAGTTCTTCCACAATAAACAGCTAATCATCTGTGCAGTTGCCAGTGGTTTTTATTTAAATTATTCTCAGGACAAGGAGCTACCTTGGGTGAGAACAGAGAGAGAAAAAAGGCATTCACTGAGATTGGGGGCGGGTCTGTTTGTTCTTACTCCTAGCTTAATCATCATTCCACTACAGAGGGATTTACTGAGACTCTAAACTAGGTTAGATTTAACATTCTCTGTTTCCAATGGTTGATTTTTCTGTATGCATGTTACATGTCAGTGATAAAAAAGACTAGACAAGCATCCTTAGTAGGATACAGGATAAAAGATAACATGTCTAGTGCTTTGTAAAGTGAAGTTTTTTTTAAATGAAAGTGAGCTCTTGGCAATGGATTGATTTAAAATTCCTTTTACTTGCCTAACACTGATGTCCTCTGAAAGCCACCACCTCCCTCTTAGCATATTTTTATTTTCTACCATAATGTCCCTTTGTATTCCACACATATATACAATTATAATTCATCATTAGTAAATGAAATCTTAAAACTTTAATAAGCATTAGTTTCCTTTATAACCACAATGCCATGAGAGACTAGCTTCAGTGTCTTATTTTTAGATGCTAACAAACACCAGCCTGAGCTGGCTGCTGAGAAGGAACTTCTCTAAGAAAAAGGAAGTTCACTTGTTTCTTTAGGTATATTTTCTTAGAAGGGACTTATCAATTTAGGGGAACTTTCTTCCTCATGTTCCTCTTTTTTTTCCAGTACGCTTGATCTCGGAAAGTGCCTGTTTCTGTCTAATTTTTATGAGTGCACGCTTGTAGTACAGAGTGGTGATGTTCCTTCATCATTGTATCTTCATCATTTCAGTCCCCTCATTCCTGTCCCCTTTCGTGTCTCCTCTCTTATCTCCTTCCCAGTCTCCAAGAGTCTGCCTTCTAGTTTCTATAATCTCTTTTATTTACTAATTTATTTACTTGTACTTTAGATTTATCATATAAGAGAAAAACACACCATTTAGCTTTCTTAGTCTGGTTTGTTCTGTCTAGCAAAATGGTCTTGATTTCTCATATCCAGCTATTTGAAGAACCATCAGATTGCTTGAATGGCAGTTGCACCATTTTATGGGGATCCCATCTGTGTTGTACAAGGATTCTAGTTTTTCCTTGTCCCCCTGAACTTTTCAGTTTTGGTTTGAATTTCTCTAATGATCATATATCCTCTTAGTTATTTATTGACCATTTGTACATCTTCTTTGGAGACCTCACTATTCAAGTCCCTTGCCCTCTTTTCAATTGGCATGTTTACTTTGGGCAGCTATAGAAGTTACCTGTGTATTCTGTACATCATTTCCTTCTTGAGTCCTCCCCTTCTGTGTGCAGTTTTCACTCTTTTGAGAGCGCTCTGTGATGCACAGAAGTTTTCAATCCATTATAGGCCAATTTACATATTTTTTCTTTATTGCTTATTATGCTTTTTGTATCACACCTAAGAATCATTGCCAAGTCTAATGTCATATTTATACTGATATGCTTTTTTAAAGAGTTTTCTAGTTTTAAATTTAAGTTTAGGTCTTAAGTTTTTCTCTTCTTTTATATACAGTATATGGTAAGGGTCTAGCCTCATTGTTTTACATGTTAATATCGAGTTTTCCCACTACTGTGTGGAAAAGAATATTATTTCCCACATTAAATGGTCTTCTGAGCATGATGGTGCACATGTGTAATCTCAGCACTTGAGAGGGTTGCTGTGAGTTAGAAGCCAGCCTAGGCTATATAGTGAGTTCAAGGCCAGCCTAAACTGCAGAGTGAAACCCTATCTCAAAAAAACAAAAAACAAAAACATGGTCTTGGCACACTTGTCTAAACACCTGAACATATATGCAAAGTTTCAAAGTTTCATTCCTGGACTTTATATTTTTTCCACTGATTGTACATATATGTGTGTATACATATATGTGTATATATATATATATATATATAAAATCAGTGCATGATCATCAGAGAATTTCAAACCAAAGCTGAAATGTTAGGAATGATGTGGAAAACTGGAATCCCTGTACAATGCAGACAGGGATTTAAAATGGTACAACCTCTGTTCAAGCTCTCTATCTCTGTCTCTCTGTCTCTGTCTGTCTGTCTGTCTATCTGTCTGTCTTTCCAGCTATATGTATAGCTTTATGCCAGTAACTTTCTGTATTGATAGAAGTGTAATTTTTAGTGAGTTTTGATATCAGAAAGTGTAAACTGGTCCAAAATTTTTCATTTTATTTTTCAAGACTGTTTCAGATATTCATTGTCCTTCAAGAGTCCATCTGAATTTCAGGGTGGGTTTTCTGCTTCTATAAAAGATATTATTGGGATTTAGATCAGATTGACTGTGAATCTGAAAAACTGTCTGGGTAGTATTGTCATCTTAACAGCATTAAGTCTTCCAATTTATGAACATTAGATATCATTGTTTTTATTTCTTTAACTTTCCTTAATTGTTGGTTTATAAATTTTTACTGTACAAAATTTTCACCTCCTTGATTAAGAATACTGTACTTTACCTTTTATAATTTTATTTTATTTTTTATTTTAAAAGTAAAAGAACAAATATTGACTGACAGACAATGATTTACAAAGTAGCACAAGAATAGTACAAGCAATACTGAATTACAGACAAAGTGACAGGGAACTAATTGCATGTGTGAGCAACATATTGTCTCAGAAGCTGAAAGAGTGAATAAAAATTAGGAGGTATGATAGACATTGTGAAATGAAAGGAAACTGCACAAAAGAGCAACGGGGTGAAGAAAAAGAGAAAAGAAAGAAGGGGAAAATTGTGTATAATTTTATTTTAAATGGAATTGTTTCCTTAATTTCCAATTTTACATTATTGTTAGTGTACAAATACACAACTGATGATTATCCTACACATTTCCTTAACTGATTCATTAATTATAATATTTTTGTGTGTGAAATATTTAGTTATCTGATAACAGAGGTAATGCCATGTTTCTCTTCTATTTGTATGTATTTTATTTTATTTTTTATTTTTTCCTTAATTGTTCTGATATGCAGTACCATGCTAAATATAAGTGCTGGGAAGAGATCTTTCTTTTCCTAATGTTACTTGTAAAGCAAAGGTGAAAAGCTTTTAGTCTTTCACCATTGTATATGCTAGCTATGAGCCTTTTGTTGATAGCCTTTGTCATTTTAAGTGAATTTCCTCCAATTTTCAATTTTTTATTTATTCAGTGTTTCATGAATATGTGCATATTTTGGCAACTATTTTTTCTACACCAACCGAGATGATCAGGGACTTCTCTCCCTTCATTCTATGAATACAGTGTATTATATGAATTAATATTGGTGTATTAAATTAGTCATCATTCCATGATTAATCTCAGCTGGTTATGAAATTAATCTTTTTAACAATGAATTCAGTTTGCTAGTATTTTGCAATGATGTTCTTAAGAAGTAATTTTCTCATAGTGTCCCTGTTTTACTAGTGTATCAGGGTCTTAGATAATGATTTGAGGGGTATTCTTTAATGTTTTTGGAACAATTTTAGAGGGATTTAAAAATATTTGATAAATTGACCAGTGAAGCTATCTGATGATGGAAATTTTCCTCTTTTTTGGAGCAGGGAGGATTTTGATTACTGATCAATTTTCTTAGTTATAGGTCTTTTATCCAAGTACCTCATTTTTGGCATACAGTTGTTAATATTGTGTTATAATGCTTTTATTTCTATTAAGTGGCCAGCATCCCTTCTATTGTTAGTTATAATAATTTAAGAATTCTCTGTTTTCTTGGTCAACCTGAAGGTTTGTCGATATTGTTCATCTTTATAGGAATGATGTTTATTTTTTGTTTATTTTTCTATTGCTTCTCTCTCTCTCTCTCTCTCTCTCTCTCTCTTAGTCCCGGGAATAGAACTCACGACCTTACACTTGCCAGGCAGATACGGTGTCACTCTATTGCTTTTCTATACTTCATCATATTTATCTCTGCTCAAATTTCCAATTTTTTATTTTCTTTCTTCTGCTGGCCTTTATTTTATTTTGTTCTTTTTCTAGTTCTATAAGGTATAAAGTTAGGTTATTAACATGAGGGTTTTTTTTTTTTTTTCGCTTTTTGATTTTTTGAGACAGGGTCTGACTATGTAAATCACACTGGTCTTCAAGTCTCTATTAGCCCAGGCTGGCTTCAAACTCACAGAGATCTTTCTGTCTCAGCCTCCCAAGTGCTGAGATTACAGGGGTGCACCACCACACATGGTAAGCACTTTCCTTTTAATGTAAAGAATTACAATTATAATTTCTATTACACCTTTACTTTCACTCCATGCCTTAAATTTTGAATTCTATATTTCCACTTTCATTTGTCTCAGGGCACTTTATAATTTTTTGTGTGATTTTTCCTCTCTTTGGTTATTTAAGAATGTGTTGTTTGATTTCTTCCTACATGTTCTTTTTCCCAGCATTCCTTCTTTCATTGCTGTCTGGTCTCACTCCATTGCTATCACAAAGAGACACTTTGTATAGCTGTTAATTGCAATGCTTCTACTGAGGGAAATTTTAAAAGCAGTGTTATAGTTTGGATAAAAAATGACCACCGAAAGGTACATGTGTTTGGAGGCAGGTGTTTCTAGAAGGAGATTAGCATGATGGGCACAGTAACTTTACCAACAGATTAATTCAAAGGCGAGTTCATTACTGAGCGTGCTGTGAGGAGATGGGCCCAGTGGGAGGGAGGTGTGGGAGTGCGCCTTCGAAGGGCTGATATCTTCCTCCGGCTCTTTTTCCTCTTTTCTCTGCTTCTCGGCTGTCATGAGTTGAACAGTTTTCCTCTCCCATCCATCCTGCCATGCTGTTTCTGCCTTGGAGCCAGATGACCATGAACTTAAACCTCTAAAACTGTGAACCAAAATAAACCGCTCCCCTTTTAAGCTCTGGATGTAAGATATTCTCTCCCATCAATGAAAACCCAACTAATAAAAGCAGTTTTACATTCGGTACATAAACTGTGAAGAAGGTAAGAGATTTCCAGTCCCATAATTATATAGCCTCACCAATTATCAACATTCCCCACTAGATTACTACATTTACTATTGATGAAACTATATTGATACATTATATTCATTTACAGTCCATAATTTGCATTAGTTTTCACTCTTGGTGTTCTATATTCTTTGGTTTTGAACAGCTGTAAAGCCGTGTATCTCTCATGATGATACTGTAAGTAGTTTAACTGCCCTAAAAGTCCTCCCTGTCTTGCCTATTCGTCCCTCTCAGGGGCACAGCTTCTGGTAACTACAGATCATTTTATGGTTCCACATTTTTTCATTTTCCAGATGACATGTAGATGGAATTTTACATTACTGGTGCCTTTCCTTTAGTAATACACATTTTAGTTTTCTCTCTTTCTTTTCTGTCTTGGGTGTTCATTTGTTTCTCATGCTAAATCATATTTCACTGTGGTCTAGACGTACCACAGTTTATTTATGCATTCACCTTCTGAAGTTTGCTTCCAAATTTTGTCAATTATAAATAAAGCTGATATAAACATCTGTATGTAGGTTTTTGCAGGAACATACATTTTCTACTCTGTTGGGAAAAACTAGATCATATGATAAGAGTTCGTTTAATTTTGCAGAAAATTTGCCAAATTGTCTTTCAAAGTGACTGTACCATTTTGCAATATCACCATAAATGAATAAATACTCTATTGCTACATATACTGAATAGCATTTAGTGGTATAAATATTCTGAGTTTTGACAATTTAACAGATTTGCAGTTATATCTTATTTTAATTTGTATTTTTATGATAACATGTGATGCACAATATGTTTAATATACTTATTTTCTATCTCTCTTCATTGGTGAGGTGGCTTGTGGAGGCTCTTGGCCCATAACTGACTTGGTTTATTGGATAGGTTATTAATTACAAATTCTTAAATTTGTTATTTATTGGTGTTTATTATTAATTCTTTGTTCTGTTATTTTGTTTTAAGTGTTTTCTGGAGAAATTAATCCATTTACTCTTAAAGAGATTCCTCAGAAGAATGCCATGCATTACAGGCTTTTGTTATTTATTTCTTATATGTCTTATAGTTTTATCTTTCACTTCATCTATTTCTATTTCATTTTGTATTTAATCGATTTATTTTTGTGATTCATTTTGATTCCATTCTCATCTCCTTTGTACATATTTTAGCAGATGTTGTCTTTTTATGATTTTGCAGATTACATATAATACTCTATAAATATGACAACCTTATTTGTTTTGATAGTAGGTTAAATCAGTCCCAGACTGTAAATTCTACTACTATACAGCACTCCCAGGTACAATTTACATTGTTAAGGCTACAAATCACCTATTTATACGTTTTGTACCCATTAATATAGGTTCATAATTTTTATGCTTTTGTCATTTAAATTCAGTGGATTATAAAAAGTGTAATCAAAAACTAAAATTATAGTTATACTGGATTTTATAATTCTCCATACATTCACTTTTACTGAAAGTCTTTATGTCTTCCTATGTGTTCTTGTTATTGTTTCATATCCTTCATCTTAGTTTTTTTGGTAGGGCACATCAAGTGGTAATGAAGTCTCTCAGCTTTCGATTATCTGGAAATATCTTAATTTCTCCAATTTTTAGGGCACTTTTGTTGTATATATAAATTTTGTTAACAGTTACTTTTTAAAAGCACATTTTATGTGTTAACTGTCTTCCCACTTTCAAAGTTTCTATGGAGAGTTTAGTTTATAATCTTACTGAGTACTTTGTGTCTGTGATAAACATAAATGCGCATGCATAGCCAGGATGTTCAATAATCTCCAAGTAAGATAAACTCAAAGATACACCCTCAGACAGTTTATAGTCAAGTTCACAAAATCCAAAGATAAATTTCTGAGAACAAGAAAGAGAGAATTTTAAAATTATCATGGGATCCTTCATAAGATTAACACCTGTTTTCTCTAGGAAACTATGGGTGCCAGAAGGCAGGGGTATGACATAGCTATAAGTCTGAAATAAGTAAAACTGTACGTATTAGTTTTCTGACACTGGACAAGATGACTGAAATAACCAGAGTGAAAAGTGGAAAACTTTATTCTGGTTCATGGTGTCAGAGGTTTTCGTCCATGGTCATTTGGAGCTGTTGCCTTAGGCTTCTGGTGGCACAGTTCAGCATGGTGGGAGCTTGTAGCACACAAAATCTGTTCACTTCACAGTAACCTGGAAGGAGAGAGGGTCAGGAGAAAAGGCAGGGTCAGAAAATCCCCTCCAAGGGCACAGCCCCACCAATCTTTTGTCCTTCTGTTAAGTACAAACTTTTAAATATTTCACCCCTTCCCAATAATTCAGCAGTCTTGGGACCAAGCTTATAATTAATAAGGCTTTGGAAGGTACTTCCAATCACAACAACTATCAACCTAAAATTCTGTATTTGGCAAACTATCAGTAATGAAGAAATAAAACCATTTATAGATAATCAACAACTGAGCATCTTTATAGTATATGCTATAGGGAATCCTTCAGACTGAAATTGAAGGATACAGATCATAACTCAGAGCCTACAAACAGGGAATGCTCATAAAGGTAACAACATAAATATATAACAACCTCAAATTACTACAGTTTTGATATAGTTGGGAACACCTCTTTATATATAATCTAATAAGCAAATGTATAATACAATAATCATAATTTAGTTCAAAGAACACACAATGGTTTAAGGTAAAATCTGTGATGACAATATAGAGAGAAATCCATACACTAAATGTTTGTACAGTTATCAAATCTATGTTAATACTATTAAACTAGGTTGCTAGAAGTTCAAGACATTAATTATAATCCCCAAGATAACTATTAATAAAATTGTTGAAATCACACACATGTATATGTAATGGCAAAGCAAATTCTTTATCAGTAATCAATTTAAGGGTAAAAGAATGAAACTATTCTATTAGGAGCAAGATTAAAACACTGGATAAACAACAGAGAAACAATGCTAATCTATATATTATCTACAGGAGACTTACTTTAAATAAAAGACACAAGGGTTAGAAAGTAAAAAGGACTGCAAAAGATATTCCATGCAAATAGCAAAGAAAAGAGAGCTGGGTGGCTGTATTATTGTCAGATAAATAGACTAAATTAGAAAAGTTTATAAGAAAGAAAAGGCATTATACTCTGTACTGACAACAGTCTGACACAGCAAAATGGGACAATAATAAACAGCTGTGTATCTTTAGCTCTGAGGGATGTACAACTATAAGTCACATTACTCATCTCTTAAACTAGAGGCCCTTTTCTGCAGTTAGAATCAAGCACCATAACGGGGAAATTAATTTGTAAAGGCCTCTTTGATAGTTTTTTCTTAGGTCATGGACGTCTTGATCCACCCTGGCCCACTAGGTGGCGGCAGCAAGCGAGGAAGGCACCAATGTGTGCACTTAGGACAGGAAGTAAACTGAGAGGCCCAGGACAGCAGCAACCACCAGGCCTCTGGAGCAGGCCCTCGACCCTCAGCCCTCCCCACAGTGAGCACGGGCTTCAGAGAGACTGGAAGGGGGCGTGGTGTAAGAGACAACACCCCAGGGTCCTTGGAGAGGAGGGTCCAGGTCTTAGTGCTGAGAACCACAGCAGCAGGACCCCAGGTGTGAGCAGCATCTGCAGAGCAGATCCCGGGAAGAGGAGACAAGAGGCCCAGGAGAAGGAGCTCACCCACTCCTTCTCCGGGGGAGAGCTTTGACCCCAAGACGTCCTAAGCTTTGCCTACCCCGCACCTTCGCGCCCAGGCTGCAGGAAGTTCCCTGGAGAGTGAAGATCTGAGGAGGGTGAAGAGGGTGGACAGCTGATGGAGACCCAGAGAGGGATTCTGGCCACGAGGCAGACTGAGGCTTGCGGAGAGAAAATACGGAGACATCTGCAGGATGTGCGGTGAAAACATGTACTGATAATAAAAAAAGAAAAATTTAAGAGTACTAACACATATTTTCATATGCCTTTCTTGTATTTCTGTAATAACATGTCCCAAAAATATATGAAACAACAACTGACAGAACTGAAGAGAGAAATAGTTCTAAAGAAAGTTGAAGAATTTATCATTCAACAATAGAATAACTGAAGAGAAGATCAGTTAAAAATACAGGACTGGAATAATGTTATACACCACTTAGCTCTACAAGACACATATTATTCAGAATACACATTCTTTCTAAAAGAATGTTCACCCTGTAGGAAGCCACAAAACATCTTAGTAAGTTTTAAATATTTGAAATCTTATGAATATCTTTTGCAGTCACAAGGGAATGAAATCAGAAATCAATAACACATAAAGCCAGAAGATTTACAAACACGTGGATGTTCACCCAAGTTACATATACGTTCTTCAAAAAAAAAAAAAAAACCCACAAGGGAATAATCAAATGCTTTGAAACAAGTGGAGTTATAAACGCTATAACTGATGGCATCAAATGAAAGCACTGTTAAGAAAATCCAAAATTGTAAAAAACATGTTTTAAGCTGAATGATCTCAACTCAGTAGCCTAATATTGTACTTTAAGAAAGTTAAAAAAAAGAGGGCAAGAAATCTGATCTTGATGAGCTAAGAAGAGAAGATTCCCCTAAGAAGTCACTACATTCACTAGTCATAAAGGAAAACATTTATATATCTAATTATATTAAAATTCAAAGCCTACAATCTCAGTGTCATAGCCTGAAAGTACATGGACATGGGGAGAGGAAAGGTACCTTTCTTCTTCTAGGATCAAAAGACGTAGACATCTCTATGTTGAAGCAATGTTCCAGCCTCACTGTGAAAGTAACCTGCCAGTGATGCCTAAACTCAGGGTAAAAGGCAATAAAAAGACTAATAGAGATATCCAAGAAACTAGTTGATGGATTTCAGGTATAGCTCAGCTGCATAGTGCCTGCCTGGAAAGGTTGAGGTGGTAAGTTTGATTCCTGGTACAAAAACAAACAAACAAACAAATACTAATTGAATGCATGGGTTTAGCCAGATGCAGTGGCTGATTGAAGATGTTTTTCCAGATCATCAGTAATCACAAAAAATTCTATCTTTATTACTCCCACTTCTCAGATTAGAAAGCAAAAGACAAAATAGCTCAGTTTCACAAAACTGAAATTAGGCTCTCTGAGTCTAAATATTATAGTGTTTCTACTACATTTTTCTTCAAAAGCCAATTCCTTTTTAAATATTTTATATCTCCCTGAGAAACAAGATCTCCAATTTAAAAGTTACAAACTGGTGATCTATGAATGGGATTCAGCCCAAAACATTGCCAAAACTGTGTTTATAAAAACATACGCAGAGATTGAAAATATCAAAAGTTGTCACAAGAAAAGCTGGGTTCTCTGAAATGTTGGAATATCTATCACTTTCTATAATTCTTTCTAGCAGCAGTTTATAAAATTTGAGAACAGAAATGGAGCAAAACAGTGAATATGAATTTGGATGGATTAGAAACACATTCACTTAAAAGCACACATTCCTGAGTACTCCTTGTGAGTCACTCCACCATTGTCTCTGAGCCTCTGCTCGACCATAGTAAATTCTGGGTGCACATGTGTTCCACAATTTGCCATAGTCCACTCTTCCTTGCCTTATAAACATTTAACTTTATGTAATCATATTCTGACTTCATAAACTCATCTGACATTTAGACTTCTGTATTCAATAATCTAAAGTTCATTTGTTTAAGTGTGTTTCTGGTTTAATATTGAGGTCTGTGAACCATCTTGACTTGAGTTTGGTGCATGGTGATAGACTTGGGTCTATTTTCAGTCTTTGGCAGGTGGCAAGCCAATTTTTCCAGCACCATTTATTAAAGAGGCTATCGTTCTTCCAGTGAGTTTGTTTGGCCCTTTTATCAAAGATTAGGTGGCTGAATGTGTTTGTGGTCGTGCCTGTTTCTTCCAGTCTGTTCCATAGATCCTCTGGTCTGTTTTTTGCTAGTACCAGGTTGATTTTATTACACTAGCTTTGTAGTGTAATTTCAGGTCAGGGATTGTGATTCCACCTGTCCTTGTTGCCCAGGATTCATTTTGCTTTTGCTATTCTGGGTCTCTTCTTGTTTCAGATGTACTTAAGGAATGTTTTCTCAAGATCTGTAAAGTATGCTAATGGTAGTTTAATGGGAATTGCATTGAATCTGTACAACAATTTCGGTAGTATGGCCATTTTCACAATGTTGGTTCTTTCTATCCATGAGCAAGGAATATTTTTCCATTTACTGAAATCTCCTTCCATCTCTTTTTTCAGAGTACTGTGGTTTTCATTGAAGAGATCTTTTACTTCTTTTGTTAGATTGATTCATAAATATTTCAATTTCTTGGATGTTATTGTGAAATGTATGGCTTCCTTAACTTCTCTCTCAATCTGTTTGTTGTTTGTGTATAGGAATGCTACTGATTTTTGGGTGTTGACTTTGTATCTAGCTACACTGCTGAATTTGTTGATTAATTCAAGGAGTCTTCTTGCGGAGGATTTCGGGTCTTCCATGTAAAGTATCATGTCGTCTGCAAATAGTGATGTTTTTACTTCTTCCTTTCCTATCCTTATTCCTTTTATTTCTCTCTCCTGTCTAATTGCCCTGGCTAGTGGTTCCAGAACTATATTGAACAGGTGTGGTGACAACAGACATCCTTGTCTTGTTCTTGATTTTAAATTAAAAGCTTTCAGTTTTTGTCCATTTAGAATGATGTTGGCTGTTGGCTTGTCATACATGGCTTTGATCAGGTTGAGGTAAAGACCATCTATTCCTATTTTCTGTAGAGTTTTTATCATGAATGCATGTTGGACCTTGTTGAAAGCTTTTTCTGCACCTATTGAGATGATCATGTGGTTTTTGTCTTTGGCTCCATTGATATGGTGAATAGCATTTATAGATTTGCAAATATTGAACCAACCCTGCATTCTTGGAATGAATCTGACTTGGTTGTGGTGTATGATTTTCTTGATGATTTGCTGCATTCTATTTGCTAGTATTTTATTGAATATCTTTGCATCTATGTTCGGTAGGGTGATTGGTCTGTAGTTTTGTTTCTTGGTTGTGTCTTTCTCTGGTTTTTGTATCAGTATGGTACTTGCCTCCAGAAATGAGTTAGGGAGAATTGCTTCCTTTTCAATTTCACTGAAGAGTTTGAGGAGTACTAGTATCAAATCTTCTCTGAATTTCTTTTAAAACTCTGCTGTGATTACATCAGCACCTGGGCTTTTCTTTTCTGGTAGGTGTTTAATCATGTTCTCAATCTCATTAATTGATATTGGGTTGTTCAGCATTTTTATATCTTCTTAACTCAACCTTGGTAATTCCTGCATATCTAGGAATTTGTCCATTTCTTCTGAGTTTTCTATCCTATGGGAGTAAAAATTTTCAAAGTAGGTATTAATGATCTTCTGAATTTCTGTGGAATCTGTAGTACTCTCATCCTTTTCATTCCTTATTGCACAAATTTGAGTTCTTTCCTTCCTTTTTTTGATAAGGTTGGCTAGGGGTTTATCAATTTTACTTATTCTTTCAAAGAACCAACTCTTTGATTCATTTATTTTTGGAGGGTTTTCTTCATCTCAATTGCATTAAATTCTGCCCTAATCTTTATAATCTCCTCCCTTCTTTGGGCTTTGGGCTTGATTTGTTCTTTTTCTTAAAGTTTAAGATGCAGCATTAGGCTATTTATTTGTTCTCTTTCTGTTTTCCTTATGTGTGA
>NW_004955413.1:5605884-5608641 GCF_000276665.1 Chinchilla lanigera | reverse complement strand
CTATCCATGAGCAAGGAATATTTTTCCATTTACTGAAATCTCCTTCCATCTCTTTTTTCAGAGTACTGTAGTTTTCATTGAATAGATCTTTTACTTCTTTTGTTAGATTGATTCCTAAATATTTCAGTTTCTTGGATGTTATTGTGAAATGTATGGTTTCCTTAATTTTTCTCTCTGTTTGTTGTTTGTGTATAGGAATGCTATTGATTTCTGGGTGTTGACTTTGTATCCCGCTACACTACTGTATTTGTTGATTAATTCAGGGAGTCCTCTTGTGGAGGATTTGGAGTCTTCCGTGTAAAGTATCATGTCATCTGCAAATAGTGATGGTTTTACTTCTTCCTTTCCTATCCTTATTCCTTTTATTTCTCTCTCATTGCTATGGCTAATGGTTCCGGAACTGTATTGAACAGAAGTGGTGACAACAGACATCCTTGTCTTGTTCCTGATTTTAAAGTAAAAGCTTTCAGTTTTTGTCATTTAGTATGATGTTGGCTGTTAGTTTGTCATAGATTGCTTTGATCAGGTTAAGGTATTCCCATCTATTCCAATTTTCTGTAGAGTGTTTATCATGAATGCATGTTGAACTTTGTCAAAAGCTTTTCTTGCATCTATTTAGATGATCATGTGGTTTTTGTCTTTGGCTGTATTGATATGGTGCATAACATTTATAGATTTGTGAATATTGAACTATCCCTGCATTCTTGGAATGAATCCAACTAGGTCATGATGTATGATTTTCTTGATGATTTGCTGCATTTTATCTGCTAGCATTTTATTGAGTATCTTTGCAGCTATATTCATTAGGGAGATTGGTCTGTAGTTTTCTTTCTTGGTTGTGTCCTTCTCTGGTTTTGGTATCAGTATGATACTTGCCTCCAGAAATGAGTTAGGGAGAATTGCTTCCTTTTCAATTTCATTGAAGAGTTTGAGGAGTACTAGTATTAAATCTTCTCTGAATTTCTTTTAAAATTCTGCTGTGATTCCATCAGGGTCTTGGCTTTTCTTTTTCCATGGGTGTTTAATCACTTTTTCAATCTCATTAATTGATATTGGATTGTTCAGCATTTTTATGTCTTCTTGACTCAACCTTGGTAATTCATACATATCTAGGAATCTGTCCATTTCTTCTGAGTTTTCTATCCTATGGGAGTAAAGATTTTCAGAGTAGGTATTAATGATCTTCTGAATTTCTCTGGAATCTGTAGTACTTTCATTTTTCATTCCTTATTGCATGAATTTGAGTTCTTTCCTTCTTTTTTTTATAAGGTTGGCTCTTTTGATTGTTGTCGGTTTGGTGTTTACATTGTCTGCAAACAGAATAGCTACACCTGCTTTTTTTCTGGGTTCCATTTCCATGGAGGATTGTTTTCCATCCTTTGACTTTCAGTCTATGGGTTTCCTTTTGAGTAAAATGTGTTTCCTATATACAGGATATCATTTGATTTTGTTTTTTAATCCATTTTAGCCAGTCTGGTTCTTTTGATTGCTGAATTGAGGCCATTTACATTTATGGTTATAACCAATATGTGTTGATTTATCATTGTCATGTTATTTTCTTATGTTGGTTTCCTACTTTTTCTACCTGTTTACTTGCTTGCTCTTCTTGATGGTTCCTTTTTACTGCTATTGTTGATATTGTGGTCAGATTTTTCTCTGTCTAGAATATCTTTTAGTACTCTTTGCAATGTTGATTTGGCACTCATGAAGTTCTTCACTTGTTGTGGAAATATTTTTATTTCTCCATTAAATTTGAGGGATAGTTTGGCAGGGTACATCAGTCTTGGTTGGAAGCTGTTTTGTCTCACGACTTGTAATACTTTGCCCCAAGCTCTTCTCGATTGGATGGTTTGTGCTGTGAAGTCTGTCATGATTCTGATGGGCTTTCCTTTATAGCTATTCTGTTTCTTTTCTCTAGTAGCTTCTAATAGTCTGTTCTTTTGCTGGAGATCTGGGAACTTGACTATTATATGTCTTGGTGTAGTTTTATTTTAGTTGTGGTTGGTTGAAGTTATACATGCCTCATTTCCCTGTATATCAGGTTCTGTTTCCATAATTGGGAAAATTTCTGCTATTATTTCTGCAAATAATCTTTTCATGTCAGTTGTGTTGGCTCCTGCTGTTTCATTGACTCCTATTAGTTATATATTATTCAGCTTTGCCTTGTGTTGTAGCTGTTGAATTGACTTTTCCTGGATCCTTGTTGATTTTAAGAGATCCTTTCTTTCATGGTTGCTAGCTGCCATGCTGTCTTCAAAATCTGAAATTTATCCTCAACTTCATTCAAGCAGTTTTTGCAGCTTTCAGTGGAAGCTTTGGTTTCCTGGAAGTCTCTTTGAATCTGGTTCATGTGTTCTAAGTCCTTTCTATATTTTTCATTTAACGTTTCCATCCATTGCCTATGTTCTTTTATTTTCTTATATGTTTCTTCTTCAGACGTTCTGAGCAGTTGTTTCATTTTTATTTTCATTTCATTTTTTGCCTGAGAGATTATTTTTGATCTCATCTCTTCTATGGCCTTATGGAGTTGTTTCTTTACTTCCACTGCAATAATTTCAACTATTTCAGGCATGTGTTTACCAAGTTCTCCTATGCCAATGTCTCCTGGACTTGTTTTGAGTGGGGTGGAGTTCTGGGATTGTGTTTTAGTCCTTTGTCTTGTCATGTTTGATAGTGGATGCAGAAAGCTTAGTTTCCCTTTTCAGTGGCTGCACAATAAAGGCTGCTAGTGTCCCTAGCTTTTCTGTTGGTCAGGTT
>NW_004955413.1:5524276-5604861 GCF_000276665.1 Chinchilla lanigera | reverse complement strand
ATTTGAACAGATATTCTGTTAGGTATGTTGCTTTACCTGAGTGTAGGGGGTGGATACCTACATACTAGACCAAGCATTGCTTCATCTACCCACTATGATAAATCAGAAGACTTGTAAGTCTACCCTTAGGCTATTGTTAATTACATGTACTAAAATGAAACTAGTAGATGAAATCAGTATGGCTACCTTTTCATATCCATACATTTAACACCCATGAATTTAATCAGTTGTTCATAACATGCTGTATTTTTACTGAAGTATGCTATGTAGTCATGCCTATGATGATTGATTCTGTACATGCACAGCTACTTTTTCTTGCCATTAAACAGTTCAGTGCAACAATTACTTGCATAGCACTTACATGTATAATAGTATTATAAATAATCTATGGATGATTGAAAGCATAAGGAGGATATACATGGATTATATAAAAATATTATACCCTTTTATATAAAAGATTGAAGTGATTCCTCATTTAATATCAGTGGATGATCCTGGAATCAATTCCTGTTAATACTGAGGGACAACTGAATGGAATAAATGAGGAAACTTTAATAAAATGGTTTGTGAACATGACTGATTTAAGGGCTATTTCTGATTTTAAATACTGTAGTTGAATATGTCCAGGCTGGTAGAGAATTCACAGTTTACTACTAAATAATCACAAATGGTTATTCATGAAGTACTTTGGAAGTTATCACTGAGGGAACAATTAGCCTAGTGGATGGCAATAGTTGTTGCTATACTAATTAATTGTTTGCCATACTAATTTAATTAATGCCAAACTAAATGCTGGAGTATGAGCACTAACTTTCTCTTTACGCAGTAGTCCTATTTGGCCTATGGGAAAAATAAGCAGATGGCTCAAAGAGACTAATAGTAGATTACTGAGGCATAAAATGAAGTTGTGACAAAGTTCAACATCCTTTCTTGATATAATTTCTCAACAACTTGAGTATAGAAGACAGTTTCCTAACCTAATAAAGGCCACTTATGCAACTACCAGAGCTAATACCATAGTCACTGGAGAAAACTTAAAATTTCTTCTATAAAATCCCAAAGACAAATTATCCCCTCTCACCATTTCTGCTAAACCGAATACAATCAGTCAGAGCAAGAAAAATCTGGCAATCAGTAATCAATCAATCAATCAATCAATCAGTCAATGGTACCCAAGTAAACAGTAAAGAAGAGAAATTATCCTTTTTTTGTACAGGCATTATACTATTTATAAAAATTCCCAAAAGCTCAAGTAAATAAATCTCAACCTTTAGAATTAGCAAGTCAATTGAATAGTGTTGCATGATACAAAATCAACATAGAAATCAGTTGCTTTGGTGTAAATCAATTATGACCTATCTGAAAAAGAAATGAAAATTCCAATACTTCCCCAACACACCCTATACTTTTTTTCAGGGCTAGAGTTCAAATTCAGGGCCTTATGCATATTAAGCAAGTGCTTTGCCATTGAGCTACATCGCAGCCACTCAATTGTACTTTTGGTAGCATCAAAAAAAACTCCTTTGAGCTACATTTATTTTGAAATAAATTCAACCAAAGAAGTAAAAGATGTATGTACTAGAAACTACAAAATACTAAGGAAAGAAATTGATAAAAATGCAAATAACTTAAAATGTAATGCTTATAGTTTAAAATTAATACTATGTGGTGGATTTACTAACGGTCAAGCTGTAACACCCGGCTGAATTGAATCAGCATGGTTCTGAGATGGAAGACTCACCTGAGGATTGTTGCCAACAACATTAAAGAAGAACTCGAGGGGAAGATGGTGTGCTATTGATTTTCCTTGATAAGTTCTCATGCTGGATTTCCTGATGTGAACTTGTCTGTCCTCTTCATTGGAAGAGCTTGTGTCCTCTCTGTCACTGAAGATGGCTGCAGTTCTTTTTGGAGGAGCTCTGATCCTTTTACCTTGAGTGTCACTTCCTGACTCCAGTACAGATCTCTCAGCCTGGTGGCACAGGTCATTCATCCCACTGACACAGTCATTTTAGCATCCACCTCTGGACTTTGGGCCTTTGTAGATCCTTGATACAGACTTGCATGAAACATTGCTGTAGGCTCTAGACCTCCAGCTGGACTCATGTAGGACATTGCTGTGGAACCCAAGACCTCAGCTGGATTCTTTGCCTCTCTAGTACATGGACAGTTCTCTTGTACTCTTCTGCATTTGACTTTTTGGGTGAATATTATAAAGTAATTCTATAACTTATGTGTCCTGTATTAAATCCATTTCCTTGCAAACCCTGACCACAACATACTGTTAAATATTCACACTACTCAAAACAATATACAGATAATGTACAGTGCCTGTCAAAGTTCCTATGCTATTTTTAACAACAGTGGAAGAAGCAATTCTACAATTTATATGATACCACAAATGGATTCAAATACTAATGCAGTTTAAAGTAGAAAAACATATTTGGAGGCATCATCTTTCCTGATTTTTAAGCACATTACAAAGCCATAAAAATGGAAAGACTATGTTATCAGCATAAAAACAGACATATAAACACTTAAACAGAATAGCAAATCCAGAAGTAAACCCAAGGATATACCATATGATCAACAAAGATGTAAAAAAGACACAATGGGAAAATGCTAATAAATCATATTGAAAATTTGATATCTACGTGGAAAAACTCAGACCCTTAATTTATGCTACTCACAGAAATTAAATCTAAATGGATTAAATTCTTAAAGGTAAGACCTAAAACCGTGAAACTCCTGGGAGAAGACAGAGATTTAATATTCCTTGACATTGGCCTTGGCAGTGACTTTTAGAATACTGTACCACACCAAAAGTTCAGAAAAAACAAAACTGAACAAGTAGGACTACATCTAAGTAAAACTCATCTGCACAGGAAAGGAAACAATTAACATAATGTAAATGTGGCTTATACACCTTGAGAAACAATTTACAAACCTTATATATAATAGGTTATTATCCAAAATATGTAAGAAAGACTCAATAAACACAAGAAAATAAACAACCTGCTTTAAAAAAATGAATGAAGCACTTGAGTAGACATTTATCCAAAGAAGAAATGCAAATGATACATGAAAAGGCACTCATTCACTAATCATCAGGAAAGTACAAGTTAGAATGACAAAATGAGTTATAATTTCATACCTATTAGCATGGCCAGTCTGAGAGGTCAAGAGAGAAGTGTGGGCGAGGATACAGAGAACAGTTGGCTTTTGTACGCTGATAGTGGGAATGCAAATTGACACAGCCATTATAGAAACCATTATAGAGGTTTAACAATGGAATAAACACATGACTCAGTGTTAGGGTTTGTGTCTAGATGTTTTCCCAAAACCTCATGCAGTCATGGGATGGGCTTCTAGAGTTATTGATTGATTCATGCAGAACTGTAGGACTTAACATTTGCCCAGCTCGATTTTGGACTTGCTTTGGTCCCATTCCTTTGTATCCACCTGTTCATACCTTTTGGAATGGAAATGTTACCTTGTGGCATTGAATGTTGGAAGTGTTTAATTTTCATTTGTACAGGGGCTCACAGCTAAGAGTTTGCCTTACATCTTGGAGGAGACTTGGGACTTGGACTTTTCTGCAATGCTGAAACTCTTAGGACTTTGGCAACTCTTAGAGATGGATTAAATACCTTTTTCATAAAGGGATGAAGGTAAGTATTTGGGAGGCCAAGGGTAGAATGTTATGGCTTGTGTCTAGATGTCCCCCCAAGCCCCATACAGTCATGGGGCAGGCTGCTAGAGTTTGTGATTAATGTTTGTGAATAATGCTGGGATTATGTGTGTGAGTGCTACACTTACTGTGGGGCAGGTAGCCTGCATATAATATAAGGGAGGGAAAGTTATCATACATTCAAATGTTTACAACTGATAATCACATGTGTCCTTATCACTCTTAGCAAAACTGGAATTAGATTTTAATCTAGTTAAATGAAAATTCCTTAAGAATCCCAAATTTTAGGGGCTGGGGATTTAGCTCAGCGGCAAGGGCGAGATCATGAGTTCAATTCCCGGTACTGGAAAAAAAAAATAAAGAATCCCAAATTTTGTTACTTATCATCTTTCTGCACAACGCAGTTGATGTGCCATGCTCATGTGATAGTTTCCTACTACACAAGTCACCTTGCTATTGAATGGTTGTCATTACATGATTTTGTAAAAGCCACATTCCTTCAGTACTTTCATTTTGATGCATAGTATGCTTGAGAGTAAATTCATACAATTTGGTTAGGCAAATCATATTCTAATGTTAACCTTAAGACCTGTTTTTATCTGACAGATTCATGCCTCAACTTAGATACAAGGTCCAATTAGTTTTCTTCCTAAAGATATTAGAGAGAAATTCTTCATAGGAAAACATGCAATTGATAAATTAATAAACACATTTCTGTTAATGACATGGGGTATTATTTAAATTTAATTCTGTATAGCAGAAAAAATTTAACAGTGTGCTCACAATAGATGAACAGTAGCAGACTGTGTTAATCAGCCTGCAATATACAACTGAAATGACAAATACTGACAGCATATAGTAAGATGAAATAGATCTAAGAACATGGTGAAGGAGGAGAACACAAACTTGCAGAGGCACACTGCTGTGCCTCCACTGCATTTTGTGGACTTCTTTGTGAGTTTTCAGATGTTCTAGTTTTCAGTTTCTGAGAACAGATTCTCTTTCAGCAATGTCAGTGAACAGCCTGCCTTGTTACAAGAACGTAGGAGCCTCCTCTTCACTCCTTGTCATCCCCAGCCCATACAACATGCATCACCCTCTCTCTTTCTTTTTGTACATAACCAGAGATAGGCTGTCTCATCAGCCCCAAAGAGTGGTAAGCTAATAATTTTATGCTTTAACTTCATAAAAGTTTGTCTTTGCTGATGTCAGGGTTTTAAAAACAAGTAAAAATTTAAATTAATTGATCTCATTTTCTAAGCTTCCTCTATTTACTTATTGCATGTTTTCTTTCTTTTTCTATATTAGAATGTGACCATGGAGTAAGTTGCCTGTTGATGTCAAAAGTTGTTCTCTCAAATTCTCAGAAAACCATGAAGACAATGTAAGAAAAAGTGTCTAAGGATGCCTGAGCCTGAGAATGTATTTGTTTCTTGGTTTGTTTTTTTTGTTTGTTTGTTTGTTTTTTGTTTTTTTTTTCCATACCAGGAATCGAACTCACAACATTGCGCTTGCCAGGCAGGCGCTGTGCCGCAAGCTAAATCCCCAGCCCCTGTATTTGTTTAATGTCTCCATCTGCTGGAAGAAATGTGCACTAGTTTTTATCACTAGACAGAACATGTTCCGACTAGGTTAGGCACATTCCTAAAATTACATGGAAAATTTCCAGGAAATTTGTCACAGAAATGAAATCTTTGCATCACAAGAGAGTCAGAAAGGGGGAAGTTTGGGGCTCCAAGCTTTTTCTTTCTTTGAAACTCCGCACTTGCCTCTCATTCCTGCCCTCATGAAGAAATTTCATTCTCTTGACTGTCCAGCTCCCAGGGAAAATAGGTCTAGTCTAGCAATTAATGTTTCAGTACAAGGTCCAACATTAGAACTTATCCATTGTCTGTTGCCATCTAATATTACTTAACTATTGGATTATAGCTTCCAACTCACATGAAAAGAAATCTACCTAGCCTCTGCTGCTTAACATTGGATTTTGAAGGAGTGTGGTTCTTTTCTCCTATGCTTTCACTTTGTAGTGCAGATTTTTCCTTAAAAGCCCCCAGGAGGGCTCTAAGACCTAACCTAAGTTAAGTTGTCCCAATTTTCCCGAAAGTAGTGGCAGATGGTCCTCTTTTGCCCATTTGTTATGCAAACTAATGACTTCTAAGACTTATAGAATCCTGAGAAACTGACCAGTAGGAGATAAGAAAATCAATGGCACTTCTCTCTAGGCTATTCCGTTATGGGAATACTTAACCCTAAGATTCTTTAATGGTGCTCAATGGAGCAAACATTCAGCTATACCTGTGACATTCACTCCACTTTGGCCACAGAACCCCTGAGTGATTTCATTTGGCTAAAGGACTTTCCCAACTTTATATGTCCCTCTCATAAGCAGTTCTCTGTTGCTGCAATCCTGACAGGCTGAGTTTATTCTTGGGTGCCTAAAGCTTTGCTATGGTTTGTGTCTGCATGTCTCCCCAAATCCTCATGTGGTCATGGGGTGGGCTTCTAGATATTTGATTGATCCATAGTTCAATGCTGGGATTATGGGTGTGAGTGCTACACCCACCCTGGGGTGGATAGTTTGCATACAATGTAAGGGAGAGAAAGAGGTTGCTTGCAGCTATTCTTCCCTTTTTGCTCTTGTTGCTTTTGCTGTTTTCTGCCACTACCATGAACTGTTGCCCTCTGCCATGTGCCACTCTGCCTTGGAGCCAACCAAGTATAGGCTGAAACCTCCACAAACTGTAAGCTAAATAAACCTTTCCTTCCTTAATTTTGGGTGTCAGGTATTTTGTCTCAGCAATGAGAGAAAAGTAACCAAGACAAGCTTACAGGAAATGTTGTAACCAACAGAATTAATTACTGACCACTGGGCCTTTTCAAGGCCAGCTGTGGATTTTCAGAGTTATAATAACTCTGAGATAACACACTCATATAAATAGTGGCTCTTCTCATTCCATGGTTTCTGTCTCTGTTACAAAGAATGGCTTAAATGTCATGGTCAGTCAGACTGATTGATTTGGGCACCAGTAGCCATTCTCCTAAGAGTCAGGATATTAAAGATGAATTTTATGAATTAATTATCAGTTTTCTGGAATTGGTTTTCTAATCTGATTTAAATGCATCTTCAACTCCATTTCCTATGTCAGCAGGGTTTTGGTGGTCTGTGGTATGACATGATAATAAAGACACTTGGACATTTCTAATCAAGCATGTAGGAAACACAAAGTTCTGGGTGATTATGTATTTGACAATTTAGGGTCTTTGGGCATTGACTAAGAAGGACTATAGTCCTGAAATTTTAACAGTGATATATGGAAAAGCATTAATTAAGGTAAAAAACTTAACCCTAAATTCTGTTGAGCCCTTTTTTGCTGGTAGAAGTTGCTTTTCCAAGACTGTCTGTGGTGTTAACGTGACTTTGTCTGAAGAAACTATATTGACCTCCACGGAGTGGTAAAGCTCTGTTTACTGAATAGAAGTTTTAACTTGGGTCATGAAAACAGACTCATGACCCCACCCCTGTTAATCCCCACACTTTAACCAGTTCACAGACACAGAATCCCTTCAGTGAAGCTGAGTCCATTGAGTAAAGCTCCTGGCTAATTGACAGAATTCACAGAGTCAATCACTTCTACCATTTCCCAAACAGACTTGTGAACACTTATGTGAGTGACTCCATTTTAAAAAAGGAAATAATCAGATTTTGAGGGGATAAATGATCACGGACTGAATTTACACTGATATCAAGAGACCCAAAACATCACTCATCAAAGGAGTGATTCATAGAGGTCAAGAAATCAATGGAGTTTTAGTTTATACCTCACTCTCACAGTAGGTAAGTTGGATTCCTATGTCTAGAAGAATCTCTATATTGATTCTGTGATCTGTCAAGAGAGAACTGTTATAATAGGAGAGATCAATTGGAGACCATGAGAACTACCTTTACTAAGGTAAATAAATGGAGAGCAATGCTGCATTCTCAGAGGGACTGCAGCAATTAGTACTATTCTGAAAGACTTCAGATGAACAAGCATGGTGATTTCCAACAAACAGTATTTGTCTGTGTAGAAAAGACATGAATTTTAGAGACAACATGGCTGAATAGAGGAGGAGCTTCTTTCAGAACTACTCAGAGAAAGTCAATTAAAACACAGGTATTTGGAAGAAAGGTGAGGGACATATACCCAGAAACAAAAATCAATCTTACATAAGAGACTAATAGATCAAGCCAAATATAAAGGACTTAATAAAATGGCCAGCCAGCTCACCTAGTTGCTGGATCTGGACAACTGTCCACCTTACTTGGTATCTGAAAAGAAGAAGAAGAAGGTAAAAAGGATATACTGAAATAATGTGGCTAAATCAAAACATACAGGATAGACTTGGGATATAAGATCCCCTGCTTCTTCTACCTTCCTCCAAACAGAAGATGGTACAGTAAATTCTGCTGACATAAACTGCTCCCTCCCTGATGATGGGCCAGTTTTCCTTTTTTTCATTTTTCCTTTCCTTTTTTCTCTTGTTTTTCTATTTTTGCCTTGCCTGTCCTTTTTTTCTTTTCTTCTTGTTTCTTCTGTGCACCAGAGTGTGAATTGGAACCATCAGGAACAAGATTAAAAGCTACAGGGGTGAGTAGTAGATGGAACAGCTAAACCCTCATTGTGTCTTGTGGTTAGAGAGGCACACGGAGTTAAAGAGCCCCATACCTCAGGACTGTGCTGCCCTGGTCTGTCCCCACACTGCTGGGGATGGGAGCAGAAAGGCACTCCACAGCTCCCCCTATCACTTCCAAAGAAGTAACAGACTACACCAGAGGTGGGTAATGGTGGCCACAGAACTTGTAAAGTATAAATGGGAATTTAGCATCCCACCTCAGGAGAGGAGTAAGAATTGGGACTGAGCAGCCTTGGACTGAAACAGCAGGAGGAGAGAACCAGACCATATCACAGCATCCCACCCCATTTTGGAACAAATGACCTGAGGGGAGAGACTTGCAGTAGAAGAAGAACACAGAAAGCTGAGCACGGAACAGGAGGAGCCAAAAGTGCACAGGACTAGAAACAACCCACTGTCTCTGTCTGAAAACAGCACAGCAACTGGGAGAGAGACACCACCATGAGAAACTGGGTAAGGAGTGGGAGACCACTAAGGGTCATACAGAAAAAACTGGTAGAACACTCTGACCCCAGGCTCCTACATCTGGCAGTCATGATCAGCCTCAAATCCAGCACAAACTTTACTGCAGGATTGGTAGTGTTATCCATCAGTTTTGTACTCTTGGTAGACACCAAAAAATTTTGTTATTTTTAGTTTAATTTTATTTTTCTTCTTTTTTTGCTGGTGTGTGGTTTGTTTCCCATTCATTTTTCTTTTATTTTGTCTTTTACCTATATTTTTGTTCTAATCTATTCACCTTCTTTCCCCCTTCCCTCAATTTACCTCTCTAGACATCATCATATTTTCATATGAATGAACAGTCACTCTATTTTTCTGGTCAACTTGAATAATCTCTTGCTTACTCCTTCATTCTTTCCCTTGTGACCTCTTCTCTAGTTTCCCAAAGTTTGTGTGATTGTGCTTTATTTTCCAGCCTGGCTCTACTTTATTTCTCTTCAGTTATCTCTGTTCTATGCACTATCCTTCCTAAATTTCCCTACAATGGAGTGAAACCACTCTACCAAGGGGAAACACTTTGCATACAAGCTCCCAATTTATGATTGGTTCTATTATATACGTGTAGATTTTGCTTTTATGGTTAAAGGTGTGAAATTAATAGTTGCCACAGTTTTGTCACTTCTAAACTGTGCTTGATGCTATGGTCAGTGCTAATTATAATACTTTAGCTAAGATGTCATAGCAATTAATCAGCTATTCTCACTTCTGTAACAAACCTGTGAAGTTCTGGGTAAATAACCTCACCACAGCCCAGCACCATATGACTGGGCACTGAGTCAAACAGATAGAAATATCTCACCCTTAATTAACTGGAAAAGTAGGCTTTTGGGACAGACACAAACCAAGAACCTTCAACACAGAAGACATCCCGAAGAGCAAACCTTGCCTAGAGTGACCTTGATAATAGTGATAAAGCTACCTGGTACAAAAAGTTAAAAGGATCAGCACAGAAAGCAAAATAACGTTTCAAATAGCAAATGACAAGATGCGGAAGCAAAATGCAACCTCAGACCTCCAGCCCACCCAAAACAAGTCCAGGAGATGATGAGATAGAGGAAAATGGAAAACACACACCTACATTTCTGAAATGATAGCAATCAAAGTAAAGAAACAAATCCATGAGGTTACAGAGAAAATTAGATCAGAAATAATCTTGCAGGTGGAAAAGAAATGTCAACATTTATGAAGGAATTCCTCAGCAAATCTAGAGTAGAAATAGATAAATAAATAGATTATGATAGGAAGAAGATGGAAACCATGAATGATCAATATAGGAAAGAGATAGAATGCATAAAACAGATTCAAACTGATATCTAGGAAATTAAAACTTCCCCTGAAAGCTGGCAAAAATGATTGGACATAACTGAAGACAGACTTTCAGACCTTGAAGACAGAACCTCAGCTAGTGATCATGAAAGGGAAGAGCTCTTGAGAATAACAAAAGATCAGGAAATAACAATTAAACAGCTGCAAGATAAAGCAAAGAAAGATAATATAAGAATAACTGGTGTCAATGAAAAAGCAGGAGTCAAAACAAATGATGTAAAATAAACTATTTGCAGAAGTAATATCAGAAATCTTCCCAAGCATGGGAAAATAATCTTATGTATAAATAAGTGAAGCATATATAACTCCAGTTAGCCATAGCCAAAATAAATCTATATCCAAACATATGATAATCAAGATCCCAGAAATTTAGCACAAGAACAGAATATTAAAAGTTGTTAGAAAAAAGAAACAGATCACCTATAAAGGAAAGCCCATCAGAATCATGGCAGACTTCTCAATACAAATCCTCAAATCAAGAAAAGCTTGCAGTGGTGTATTTCAGGTCCTGAAAGAAAACAACTTCCAATCAAGATTGATGTACCCTGCAAACGTATCTTTCAAAATTAATGGAGAAATAAGATCCATTACAAAGAACAACTAAAGAAATTCATGACCACCAAACCAAAACTACAATGGGTACTTAAAGATATTCTAGACAGAGATAAAAATGACCACAATTCCAAGAACAACAACAAAAAGAAGCCAGCAGGCAAGGCAAGCAATTAAATAGAAGAAGCACAGACCCAACAGCAGGAAAATAACATAAAAAAGAGAAGGCATTATCTATGAGTTATAACCATCAGCATAAATGGCTTCAGATTGAGATAATAAGCACAGGATGGAAAACATAGGGGATGTGCAGATTTTTTGCTCTATATGTGTTTTCCCAACTGTGTCTCGAGGATATATAAATTTTGTGTATCCCCTTTTCTGTGTCTATAACTGTGGATGTGTTTTTAAACTTTTCCCCACAGAGCAAACCCCACTTTTTGTTAAAAACCTTCCGGAAATTTGGACTGGTTGGTTTTTTTTTCATTCGGTTAAAGCCCTTTTTTGCCATTCCACCACCCGGCTTCTTGTTAATTGGTTGAAACCCAAAGTTTTTCCTTTTCCATCCGGAACCAGGCCAGGGTTTTCCCTTTTCCCCCTTCTTTTTCATTTTGTTTTTGGAACTCTTCCCCCATTCGGTTCCGGAGGGAGGAATTAAGGGGATTTGGGTTAGGATTGGAGGAGTTTATTCTTTTTTCTCGGTTGCCTTGTTCTTTTTCTTGGAGGCCCCCCAAACTTCCCCAACTTTTTGGTTTTATTAACCAATTTGGGAAATTTGGTTTTTTTTTTCCCAAAACTTAACATTGGCCCCCCTTTTTTATCCTTCCCTTCGCTTAAGTTCAAATTGGTTCAAGGTTTTTTTTTTTGAACCGGAACCCTTAATTTTCTTGGATTGGCCGTTGTTTGGTTTTTTTGAGGTTTTGGTTTAGGTTGGGGGTTTCTTGACCAAACCCCGGCCCCCCCGGGGGCCCTTTCAATTATTAATTAGTTGGGTTTTCCCTTTTTTAAAAGGTTTTTTCACAGCAAAAGAAATCACCCATAAAGTGAAAAGACAACCCACAGAGTGGAAAAATCTTTAGCCAATTGTCCCTCAGACAAAGGACTGCTACATAGATCATAAAGTATTGAAAAAAAATCACACACCCCAAATTAAAAGATGCATTTCAAAAATGGGCATCTAAGATGAATACACACTTCTCAGATAAAGAAATACAAATGGCAAGTAAATATATGAAAAAATGTTCATCATTGGTCATTCAAGAAATGCAAATTAAAACAACACTGAGATTCCATCTCACCTCAGAAAGAATGGCTGTCATCAAGAAATCAACCAATAGCAAATGCTGGCAGGGCTATGGGGAAAAAGAAACCCTTCTCCACTGTTGGTGTATGCTGTTACAACCAGTGAGAAATTAGTGTGGAGATCCCTCAATAAACTAGGTTTAGCGGTCCTATTCCATCCAGCTATTGCATTTCTGGATATCTTCCAAGAGGAATTAAAAACATCACACCACAGCAATATATGTACACCTATGTTTATAGCAGCACAATCTGTAATTAGCTAAATCCTGGAAATAACCCAAATGCCCATCAACCCAGGAATGGTTAAAAAAGATGTTGTATATTTATACAATTGAGTACTATTCAGCCATAAAGCAGAATAAACTTGAGACTTTTGTAGGTAAATGGATGCAATTCTAGACCATACTCATAAGTGAAATAAATCAGACACACATGGGTAAACATTATATTGTCTCTCTGGTGTGAGAAACTGAAAGAGTAAATAAGGTCTAAAATGTACAATAGATATTGTGAAATGGTAAGAAACTG
This sequence comes from Chinchilla lanigera, assembly GCF_000276665.1. Lineage (NCBI taxonomy): Eukaryota > Metazoa > Chordata > Mammalia > Rodentia > Chinchillidae > Chinchilla > Chinchilla lanigera. The sequence goes on along the minus strand of NW_004955413.1, from coordinate 5,592,287 downwards.
TTCAAAAGCAACTAGGATGAGTGAAAACGGAAACAATAGTAGGGAAAAGGGGGAAATGCAAGGCACTTATACTATTAGTGTCTCTTAGATCATCAAAAGGAAGGTTTGTGTTAATATCAATTGGAGAAATTTTTATGTTCATATCTTGTACCTTGAGCAACTACTTGAGAGATACCAACGTGTAATGTTTTCACTGTTGTCATTCTCCTACTATTTTGTTATGAAATGTTATTTTATCTTTTTTCCATAAAATAAAGAAAACAGATGAATTTTTGAAAATGCAAATGGATTAACATAAACTTAACCAGGCAGTGACTCCAGCTGCAGATGTGTTTCCAGATGTGGTTTCATTGCTTAACTCATGTCCAGGAGTTTCTATTGATCTAGAAAATGCATTTATCTCAATATATGTGAGTACTGATCACCAGAAGTAGTGTGTCTTCAGCTGGTAAGGCAAATAATACATTCACTTCCTTACTTTGACACTGTGTCCACTCCCCAGCCTCATGTCATAATTTAGTCTACTGGGACTTTGATCACACTTCTGTTGTAGAGGACATCACAGTGGTCTGTCATACTAATGATACTGGACATACTAGACCTAGTGAGGAAGAAATAGCAACTGCTCTGCACATGTTTGTTAGACATTTGTAGGCAGAGAATACCTGGCAAAAATTCAGGACATTTCCCCTCAGTGAAATCTAGGAGTTTAGTAGCATAGGACATATTAAGATAAAGCAGATATTATTGTTTAAAACTCTGTTATGAAAAGTACTTGTCTCAGAAGGGCTGTTTATCGCTTTATTAAATAATGTAATGAAACACTGTCTGATGTAAAGTGCTCAGTTCGTAAATTTTATTATTACTATTAAATACATGTATTAAATAATATATGGGAACAAGAGAATATGTAGAAAATTTTAAAGGAAAAAAGAAATGTGTAGGTTGAAGTGGCCCATATATTGCTCAGAGCTCCATAATTTGTCTCTTTCTGTCTCTCTTTTAGTCAAATACTCCTTTATTCATCTTTTGTTATATTTTTGCAATACATTATATTTCAATTTGTTTTGTGGGATGTATACATCACATCTCAACCATTGTCCTCATCCTCACCCTCTCTTTCTCTTTCCTTTGGAGTTGGAAGGGAGGATCCTTGTCTTCTGTAGTAACCCAACCCTAACCCAAAGTATATGCACAAATGTAATCAAAGTTACATTTTCCACTGTACTTGATGGCTAAGTGTGATAATATGAGTCACTATTTTCTGACCAGTTGAATAGAATGGAAATGTTGAAATTCTCTTCATGCCTTTAAAGTCAGCATGTACTTAAGGGCATGCATATTTATAATTCACTCATGTTGCTGGTTGCAAGTACCAGAGAGTGAGAAATTCTGGACTGAATTGTGTTTCTATAAAATCCATGTGTTTAAACTCTCTGCCTCAGTGCCTCAGAATGTGACAGTGTTTGTCTCTCAAATAACCAGTGATGTTGAACTATTTTTCATATATTTCATAATGAATTGAAAATAGGATTGAAGGAGAAGGGACTTACACAACTATAAATAGAAAATGAAGATTACACACATTTAACAAAATTTAAAGCTAGATTGTTAGTTATTACTAGCTTATGTCAGAATTTTATGAGTTGCTACAGTACAATTCTTTTGCTTTGGGGGATACTGTTTCACAATATTCATTCTTATAGTCCCTTTCTTTAAAGAAAAAGATTCCAATGGATTGTGTGATACAGTTTTTAGATACTTGCAGCTGAGCAGACTTGGAAACATCAAAATCCAAGTTAAAATCATAATGAATTCCCAGAATTTAAAGCCCACTGTAATATGGACATATCAGTCTTTCTAATAGAATTATAGCTGGGTGTTCAAAAGAAGAAAGACATAGAGTTTTTCAATTACGAATTAAATTGTTGGGAGGAGCAGTGCCCCTTCCCCACTTGATCAACCAGACCTGCACTGACAAGCAGTGCCCTCTTCTCACACTAGCAAGTGGGGCCACATGTGGAAGTGAGCACTGATGCAAGGGTGTCACTACCCACCAGCTCCAAGGCAGCTCTGCATTTTGCTTCCCCACAGGGCAGGGCAGCAAGGGCAAGGACTAACCAAGTGACCTGATCCTGGGCAAGGATAATACCATGAAAGAACAGAGCAACCAGAGCTCATGATTGTAGGCATTTATCCAACGGTCCCTTCAAACCCCTGCCCTGCAGTCTACATCCAGCAGGGACCAGGGGCCTTATTTCATTTCCCACCTACCAAGAGGAACAAAGACATACCTTGGCTTGAGTTGTAACCATAGTACAGGGGCTAAGAAACAGAGGGGCCTCTGATGCTATCCTGAATAACAATATCAAAGCAGCAAGCATAACAATCCTGGATTTGAAGTTATATGACAAACCTACTGTGAGAAAAACAACATGAATCTGGTATGAAAATAGACATGACAGTCAAACAGAATAGATGATGGAGAAACAAACTAAAGTGTAGGTAACCTCATTGGTCTCTTGTTGTACTCCAGAGAGAAACAGTGGTGGATATGAGAAAAATAAAGAAAAGAGACAAGAGCTGGGTCAGGTGAAGTTACCTCTTACCTGATGGGAAGAGGACTGACTTCAACAGTAGGGGTGTTTATTTTATACTCTTGCAAAGTGAGTATCAGGAGAGATAATGTTGTCTAGTGACTAATGACTGTAACTGTCCAGGCAGGATGGTTTTTTCAATACTGATGTATCTTGACTACTTGAGGCACTCTGGCTCTGTTTTGCCTTCACATATATGACCAATATCCAGCTCCAGAGGCTTCCAACAATAAAGCACATTCAACTATTTGATATTTGCACTTGGGAGGCTGAGGCAAGAGAATTGCTGCAAGTTTGAAGCCAGACTGGGTTATACAGTGAATTCAAGGCCAGCCTAAACTAAACAGGGAGAACCTGTCTCATAAAACCACCACCAAGGTAAGTATATGTTAAATAACAAGAAAATCTCGTGACCTTGAATTCTCAGAAACTAGAAATATGGGAATATGTTGGCTTACAGTGATACAGAACTTTAGTATAAAGATAGAATTTTTACCAGCATTATTTTACTTACATTTTATTGATATCATAAAATATTTTTGTTTTGTTTTGTCTTTTTGAGACAGACCCTTCCTATGTAGTTCAGGCTGGGCTTGAGCTCATTGTGTAGCCCTAGGCTGACCTTGAACTCACAGAAGTCTGCCTGCCTCAATCTCACAAGTGCTGGGATTATAAGCATGTGCCACCACACCCAATAAAAATATCTTAAAACATGACTTAAGTGAACTATTATCAGAATGTATTTATTTAGGCTACAGCAGTTTCCTTTATAAGTGGAAAATATAAAAGATATTGTTGAGAGTTGATGACTGCACTACTGAAATAAAAAAGAAATTATCCACACACATTCAGGCCACTTTGGGTACAAAAATAACCCTGAAATCCTTTTGAATATGTTTTGGAAATTGACATATTATAGTTGCATATATATATGGAATATAGTATAATGTTATGCTGCATGTATCCAATGTGGAGCGATTAAATCAAGCCAATTAACATATCCATCACCTCAAATCCTTCACATTTTTTGATGACATTGGAAAGTTAACCTTAGCAATTTTTAAATGTACATTATTATTAAACATAATAATGTCACCAAGAATTCTTTTTCATGTAGTTTTGAGTGTTACATAAAATAAAATGCAATAATTTTAGGGGTGAATAGATGGCCTTACAACTTGTGGTTACATGGGACTTCTCATTGTCCAGGGAGCTTGAAGACCTTATCCAGGGAGGAATTCATAAAGGAAAGTCATGCTTAATGTTCACAAGTACAACTTTACTCTAAATGATGAATTGCTCCCTTTTAAGAATCCTATATTTCTGTACAAATAAAGAATAAAATAACTTCATAACAAAAAATGTGTAAAGAAAGAAAATATGACATATTTCTACTACTTAGGGAAAACATTGTGCTTGGTGCTTTCTTTCTCAGCATAAATAAATGCAAAGCATGTTTGCTATCAAATAGGATGTAATGTTGTATATTTTTATCTAGCAGCAATTGTAGTTTGAATATTCTTTCATGTACATAAATGTTCCTTGTTACCTTTCAATTTTGGCATAGCATCTAATTGTATAGTAGAAACACATTACTCACCTAAGTCTGTAATTTTGGGCAGTTAATTAGCTTCTAATATTACACTATCTAAAATATTCTTCTGATAAATACTGTGGTTATATTTTATACACCAAAGACTATTCCTTTAAAAATCCTTTCTTTTTCCCCCAAAATAACCATTTCAAAGAGGACTGTATGAATTATTTTGCAGTTTTTCTCAAGTATGGTCAACTGCTTCCAAAGGTTAAACTAACCGATTTGTATTATTATTAGTGATTTTCTGATCTTATGTTTCCCAGTATTTTCCTCCAGAAATTCATTTACATTCTAATTTGTTATATATTTATATGTTGACATCTGATCAAAATTAACAGATTGAGAACAAACTCCAAAAGATCATCTCTATATTGACACTATAAAGTTCTGAGCCACTACTGACTGTAGTATCTATCTTTTAGGGGTATTATATCTTTTTAAAATAATTTCACAGTATCCCTATAATTACGTGAAATGAACAGTATTTCTCTTTTCTAATGAAGAAATTGAAATTACATTGAGAAGTAAAACAAAGCACAGATACCCAATAGTTATTCTCAGCTCATATTATTGTAATCATCTAAGATGAGTGAAACATTCATATTTAACATTATGAAAACTATGAAAAGTTAGACAATAGGAATAAATAAAGTAGTACAACTAGGATAGGCTTCCATAGTACCTTGCATTTCTCCTATTTTTCCCTTTATCACACCATATTGTAATTACTTTACTGTTTGTTGTATAAGTTAGCCATAAGTTCTGCAAGGCCAATTTTTATGCCAAATATGCTCAGAAAGTTACCTCTGGGGACCACCAAAGTAATAGATGCTTTATAATTCCTTACTAAATGAATTATTTTAAAGTTCCTCAAAAAAGAACATAAATGTCTTCTATAGAAGTATACATGTTATAAATAAATGTTACTTTATGCCAATGGTAAAAGTTGATGACATGATGTTTTCATTTGTAATAAGCATCATTAATATTTAAGGTACTATTCAGGTTTACTGTGAATCAGGTACTGTTTTATGATAACTCTGATGTACTAATTTAATTTATAATTAAGTACAACTAAATTTCAAGTTAATCCAAAGCAGCTAGTTAGCCAGTGGGTGGCAAAAATGAAACTCAGCCACTGGGTGGTCATCTTCTGCCTCTTAGCAGTTACACTTTCTATTTACGTATTCCATAGCACAACCATCACAAGACATTGGCTTCTAGCCTGCCCCAAGAGTACACTGTTGTTGTTAATAATAGAATATTAGAGTTTGGAGGCCATCTGTTTCATTTTGCAACTATGGTAACTAAGAAACTCAAAGGTTAAGACACTTGTATATCATTTGTCACTAAGATGAGTCTTAAACCCACACTTTTCCTATATACCATGGTGATAATAACCATTCAGGATACAGTATTATACATTTCCAACCTTCAGAGAGGTTGGAATTTCAAAATATGCTAAATATACTTTAAGACAATTTTGAAAGTTATCAATTATTTTTCTGACTGAAATAGCCAATGAAGATCACATATTACTTAATTTCTATTCAGTGACTTATTTTATGTAAATAACTAAAACACATATTGTACCTTTAGAACCAAACAAGATGTTTTCAGGACCTTGGTTATGTGGAACAAATATTCCTGAACATCTACTGAATGCAGGAAAATATATACAGGCCTTTACCTTATATGTGCATGAAAACAAACTGACATGTACTTAAACCATATTATAAAACAAAAGTGTTACTATACAGAGAATTTTTTTAAAAGTTATCATATTTTGTTTTCTGCTTTCTAATAGTGACATATAATGTATTTATTTTGAACGAATGCTTCTTGCAAACCATTCTATTGATTCTAGTTTTATTTTCATATACATAAAAGGAGCTTATAAATTGTACTGAATACAAACAAATATACTTTATTGCACACAGAAAATACTCCATAAAAAGTACTGCACATGACAAAGCTGATGAGGACAGACACAAACTTGTTATCAGATAAGACTGGTATTATTCCACAGCTGAACAATATAGAACATTTCCTGATAGAGGTTCCTCACCCCACACATTGCACATTCTCTAATATTTTTATCTGCCTTACAAATATTCTTCATAGTCTTTGCTTTTGTCTCTTCTTTGAAAAACACTAATGGAAGATATTAAAGGCAAAGAAATATGAACTATTCAAAAAGACTTGTCTGCAATTAAGGAAGTTCAAAAAGTAAAAGGCCAACAGTATTCTTTTGGGGAAAAAAATGACAAAGTAACATGGTAAATTTCTGCAAATGGAAATATTAAAAAACTTAGTTCCTCAAGCATTTCCATTTATGAATTATTTCTAAAATTTAAACATGCCCTTTAAGGTGAATATCTGTGTAACCAGTCAAAATTCCATTTATTTACATTCGTTTTTTTACTATCACTGTTTAACTCTTTCACATAGTGCAAATGCATGAGACACACTCACTATTGGTAGTCGTTCAACAATAAATAATAACTTTAAACCTAGTTATTTTACTACTTATGTATTTTTTAAAAATATAAAGTGCATTCAAAAGACTTTCTAGTCATTCTTGAACGTGAGTATCAGTCAACTTGTGATATTTTCAGCTCGTAGCAGAAAGAAATCACAATGCAAGGTTTTCCTGGAATTTCTCTCCCTCTGTCCCACAGTTCTGTATGGAAGACAGTTTCCAAAAGAATACAAAACTTGCTCATCAAGTCTTGATAGAAATTTCTGATCACAGAGCAGCATTCATTGGTACAATTTTCTTTTAGTTCAGTGGTGCAGTCAGCTTAGGAAATGTGTTTCCTCATGATCTGGAGGGTTTGCTGCAGATCCAGTGCAAACTCTGCTCACATTCTGTGCTGCTGACCTCTGTGCTGTTCAGAAATGCACAGCTCCCAGACCTTGTAAGGTTGAACCTGCCCAAGAGTAAAGTCAGAATTATTTTCAGTTCCTCATTTCTGTTCAGTTCTATGAAAATGCAGTTGTGTTGACATTTCCTTTTCTTTTTTTTTCTTGGTAAGAAATAAGAGAAAACTCAGCCACTAAAACAATCATAATCTAATCTGCATAGGGAAAATAAATAAGAAGTGACAGAAATATGTGGAAAAAAATACACAGAACTAAGAGCAAAGTGTTCTATTCATTTGGTTCACATATCACCAAAGGGATGATTCTTGGTCACTCTTGAGTTCATAGCTTCCTCCTGAAATGCTTCAGAAAAAACCGAAATGCTTCAGAAATTTTACGCATTAAACAGTTACATATACTTGTGCATTGTTTATAGCCCCTGCAGCTCACCTGCAGATATGGGGCTGTAGGAAACTTACTAAGAATCCCTTTACTAGAGAGCTCAGTTTAAATCTTGATACTGTATCAGTGTTTGTCAAAAAATTACTAAGAGAGTGAGAAATTTATTCAATTTTGGGTTTTCAGATTAATACCAAGCTTAGAAAATGTCACTCAAAATTTAAAATGTAATTTAAGTACAGGTAATGAAAATAGAATTAGCATCTCTAATTCTGTGGTAAGTCTTCCTTAGGTTCACAGAAACTCATAATTAGGTATTGAAAATATTGTTCTATTTTTTGTTTGTTTGTTTTTGCTTTTCTTCTGGTGCCAGGAGTCGAACTCATGACCTTGCGCTTGCCAGGCAGGCACTGTGCCGCTGAGCTAAATCCCCAGCCCCGAAAATACTGTTCTTTATATTCTGGGCAAATAAAAGTTAAGGAAAAAAAGGTAATTCTTTTCTAAGAAAGGTTTCATCCGTCATCATCATAATTATTCTTGGACCACGTTTAAAGTAAGTCTATTACAATTATTGCCAAGAGAAAGATTATGTATGAATTTATTTACTTATTGTATGACTTTAAGTGGATAGAGAAAATACTATAAATAAAACCTATCTTTAAAGAATTGTGAATAGTATAAACAAAAGAAATTGTTAGAGCTTAGTTACTTAACCTTTATATCTAACCAAACTTTGGAAGAAGTAAAGGGGAAATAATAAGTAAAAATGAAACAAGAAAAGCTTCCTGAAGTGGCAGCCTGAGGAAGATAAAGAAAATTCCTGATACTTACCAGTGTTTAAATTCTTTGCCATTTGACCATTTCCAAGTCTGACCAGTTTCATTTTTCAGCCCAATCCAGTGTTCAGCTCTACCTGCATACCGTTTTAGAAAGGCCTTAAAGAACAAATTAGTTTCTATGTTAAACCATTGACGGAGTCCCACTGAGTAAGCATTTAATACAACTGTTTCTCAAGAGCTACAATTTGGAGCATGAAGACTAAGCTGGTCACTTACTAGTTCTGCACGGGATCAGTTTTTGAGAGTTCTAGTCTTTGACACTAAGCAATCAAATCTCATTTAAAAGACTACACTAAAGTTTCATTTTTACCTTAGGCTTATCTTACAGCTGTGACTAAATTTCTCTGCATGTGCGATAGGCACATATTTTTTTCACATAGAAAGGAATAGAAAGAAACCATGGAGTAGCTATACAAAATAAAATACCAGTATTTTATCAGTTTTCTTTTAACCTTACCATGTCCTTTATAGAATCAATGACAGCAAGAGTAGCACCATCTTCAGAACAAGAGTTTTGAGCAGAGGTCCAGCTCTGTGTTGTGGTGGAAAAGAAGTAGCATTTCCTGTGGTATAGAATCCACTCATCTGAGCATGAAGACACATGGCTCTCTGATGCCGTGGAGAACTTATATTGGTTTGGACAGTTGTATTTGCCCACTGTGAATTGGAAAGTGATTTGTTAGTGGCAGAAAAAATCAAATACCTCATCATGTGAACTTCATCTAGATGAGCTATTTGGTGAGAGATGACAAAGGGTAAGGACCTTCTGACAACAGTGAGAAGAAAGCAGGTGTCTGTCTACCTGATCTTGTGCTGTGCCTAATTATGACTGGTTGGGCATCTTAGCATACAGATGTCTCTTTTGTCTTAATACAAGAAGCAGGCAGGAAAATGGGGAGAAAAAAGGATCCAGAAAATGGTCCTTGGATTAAAAGGGTAATGTGCATTGTAAATTCCAAGTAAAATTTTGTATCTACTTGTAGAGGTGTAGGAATTTAAAGATACAGTAGGTATAAAACTATATTGAGAGATTAGAGAGAGATTAACTCTCAGGTAACTAATTCAAAGAACAAAAAAAAAATAGCTGGGGATGTTTCATACAGTTGTAAAATGTCCTAGTTGTGAAAGCTGTAAGTGTGTTTTGGTACACATGCTGATATAATAGATATCATTTCATTGCTCATGCTCAGGGAGGTTTTGAGTTTCTACCTATAGTCTTAAAAATCACCATTCTGTTGCCTTGTAATTAAAGATAAAAAGACTGGTTATTTTATTTGGATTAAACTATGGCTTAGATGTTATTTTTCCTGCTTGTGATGAATGGAAGGTACATGTATTTTTCTAGCTAAATATCTGTTCATTTAAATTCCAACATACCCGATTCCTTCTAGATGTAAACATCTAGACATTTACATCTAAACATCTCTAATTTTACACCTAAAATATCTCTAATTTACATCTAAACATCTCTAAACATCTCTAATTTTCTCTTACAATATTGTGTAAATCTTAAACACAAAATAATACAGTAATCATTCAAGGAACATGGAACCATATTTAATTGTCATTAAGAATTTGGCCAAGTGTTATTTATGACATAATCCAAAATTAAAGTTCCTGATTAGTTAGGCCAGGCAAATACCTACAAATTTATCTGGTCATGAATGCTTAGAACTAGGAGGCTTTGAGAGAAGGCGCATGAAAAGAAGACTTACCTGTTAGGGCAGTGAGAGCAATGATTAAAACTGTAATGATGACCACCATCAGGACAGCACATGGAATAGGAACTCGCAGACACCCTTCATGTTCTGTTTCAAAATAGGGGGTGGTGGCACTATCTGAAATGGAGACAGTTGGCAGTGAATTCAGGTAGACTGTTAAGACTGAGCTTTTGGCAATATTTTTATATTTGAATATAAATTTTTATGCAGTAATATGTTTTGCTAGTTCCTTTTGAACGTTATATAGATGTGAAATGTTCCATTCAGGTGCACCCAAAGAAGCTGTCATGATAACAATGAGAACAGTGATTGCGCTGATATGCATGGGAAAGGTTGTTTAACAGGAATGGGACATGGTGGAGGTTTATAGTGCTGTGGTTACCCAACTGTCATAACCTATTACTTGTACATCCATGTGTATCAATTATATCACAGTTAAAAAGTACATATCAATGTGAAATATTTGAATTTTCTAAATGTTGTCACAATGATAGAGGAAACATAGCTCTATCATAGAACAGATATTGACTGGAAGTTAATTTTTCATTTACCCTTCTGTATAATGACACAATTTCAAAACTTTCTTTAATCAATAAGAAACTTTTACAAGGGTAGACGTCTACCAGTAAACCAATAAAAATAAGTAATGGGAAAAAAGGGAAAATAATTTTGTGGTTCAGATTTTGCACCTTGATGTTGAAAGATGACCTACCAAGATTTTTTTTAAGCAAAGGACCCCTCCCCTGAGCATAGGTTAGTATGTTATCAAATTCCCTATTATTATTATTAAAAACTGAAATGTGAAATGATTTGATTGATGTTAAAGCTGACAAAGAAAAAGTTTCCACATACAAAAATGTCCTGTTCCTCAATATGGATGATTTCATAACTGAAAAGGAGTTTATATAAGACATAGCTTAAAATGTATGTATTTTTTCCACTTGAAACATTTCTCTAAAGGTAAATTTCACAAACAGATGTTGCTTTCTTTTTTCTTCTTTAATGATGATTTATCCTGGAGCCACTATCAACATCAACTTTTGCCTCTTCTAGGGTCTCTTTTCCCCTGCACATACCTGCTTCCAGATTTTGCAAAAGAAGTCTTTGGCTTACCCCTATTTAACCCTATTACTCTCTCCTTCTCAAAGCAATTCTTCCTTTTTTCCTCCATACACAACATTCATAAGAAGCCATCTCTGTTAGATTAGGCACTAAGTTCAGAGATCTGTCTAGTTTCACTTCTTTCCACATGAGTCAATCATGCTGCCTGGACTCCAGGCTGCAATACCACTGTCTCCTTAGGAAGTACTCAAACAGCCAAGTAACTATCAGATCTCAGAGCTAACCCCACCTATAGGTCCACCCAGGATGTAAGCTATGGGGGTGACTCTCAGGTGACATTTTATTTACATTAAGGAGGGCTGCTCTTAACCACAGTATGTCTTGTCACCTAGGTGACAAAACATCTACCCAACAGCACACTTCTGCTCTGATAGTAGGTCTTCTCCATTAATGGAGAAACTGAAAATAGATCTACCTATTTGTTACCTATTGTGTCACCCAAGAGTGATATTGAATGATTGTTTATATTACCAAGACAGCTACAGTGGAAGGATAAGTATTCAGCAGAAAATTGTGATGATCCTAGGTAAAATTAAGAATTTCTACATCATGTTCATCTCAACTATGCTCTCTGCAGTTCAATAATTTTATCATTTTCTTTTCCTTAGTGGCTCGGGGGAGCCATAAAGTTTTGGCTCAGCCAGTTGCCTAGAAATTTATTTGACTTATACATTTTATCCATAATTGATTTTTTTGTTCTTAAACAAAAGTTGCATTTAAGAAAAATGGATACTTTTGTACAGTAAACCAATATAACAGATGTATGTTCACAAAGTAGTTTCTTCCCCAGACGTTGTTTTGGCTCTGCTGTTTCTAATGAACCCCTTCATTAACTGGTTAGCACATGCTTACAAGTAAACTCTAATTCCTAAGTGCTAGTGTTTTGGGACCTCTCATTCATTAGAGTGGAAGAGGGATAAAATTTTTTAAAAATCAAGGAAGTTTACAGAAACAAGATAAAAAATCAATGAAAATTTTTAATTACAGAACATAGAATAGATACATAAATACAGCAAATAGAAAAGGAAACATTCACAAGATGACCACACTTTGATGAAAAACAAAAGGAAGAAAAATAACCAGCTATGTAGTATTTGAAGCCAGTGATTAGTTTGATCAGTCTTACATGCCCGTCTCTGGTTATCTGAATAACCACTCTGAAGATAGCAATATGTAGTACAACAACTATTGTTAATTTCCTATCACCTTGTTTTGAAATTCTATATCATTTTAATGTTTTTGTTTTTTATGTCTTTGCTTTTGTTATTTTGTTTCTGCTCTTGTCTCTTTAAAATAAAAAAAGAGAAGTAGAAGGAAGAAATGAAGAAAAGAGATTTCCCCCAAAAAATGTCAAAATAGAAGATTGGCATTTTGAGAACCTTTTTATTTATATTTTGGTGACCACTGGATACCAAATACTTAGGTGGTTTTAAAATGGTTCTTTCAAAGTCTGAAACCTGATAGACTTCCAGCCACTGGAAAATACTGTCCTGACAACACAGGATGAGGTGACAGAGAGCAAACGAAGGTATAAGGGAAGATAAGCCAGAATGTGGTTGCTTAAATGGACAACCGAATTTTCTATAGAAAGAGCAAACATTTCCTGCAGTGTGCACACCAGTGGGTATGATACACAACGCGGTGTAGATGGGCTAGGGCAAGGAGTTTTGCACTTAAATCTAAAAGCTGACATGATATAAACTGATTCAAAGGAAAATACTTTTAAAGATTTTCTGAAATTTACCCTTGTGATATCCTCTCAAGTACTTTATAGTCGCACAGCTGAACAGTTTCACTTATTTACCTCTCCCCAGTTATTCTTTCATGCTGAGTGAAATAGAATCAAACCATTTGTCACGTTTTCTTCCCTAACAACATTTTATGTGCTACAGAGAGTATCACTAGTATATAAGAAATCAAGATTTACTTACTTTTTTTCCCTTCCTCCTGACGCAAAGAACTAGTCTCTGTTATGGGACAGTCTCCACAACTCATCTTTACTTTCAAGATTGCCAGTGAATTTCAGGTCAAGTCGGCCAGCAGAGAATCTTTCTTGGAGCTCTTGTTCAATCTGTGGGTTCTCTGAGGCATCTTAACATTTATATCCGTTTAAGTATCTCCGCCCCCTTCCTTTTACATCTCGAGCGCCCCGCTCAGCTAGTTCTCTTTAATTCATGCTCCAGTGGCCCAGACAATGGATGGTGTGTTGTGGTGAGGCGTGGGTTTCCCTGGCCATGTGAGGTGTGGTTTCTCACAACTGTAGTGCATCGTGAAGACGAGTGGGATTTTCCCAGACTCAAAAACAGACGTCTTTAACTTTTTAAAAAACACAAGTAATTTAGGAGATAGTATAATCTAAGTGATGAATTAAAGGTTAGATACCTCTATCTTTGATGTGAAGAGTTTAGAGGCAAATATAACATTTTCTTAGAATTCTATTCATTGATTTGTTCATATATTTAACAGCTTCTATTTATTGAATAATTAGTCTATACTTGATAATGTTTGGGGCCAGAGGATTTATTATTCAATAAGAATTTTTAAACCTCTGTCCTTATGGATCTCTATTGCCCAGAAGTGTTTTAGCTGGGAAGATATAAAAAATAACTTTCAGAACAGTTCCATTTACCCCCTCTGGGGTAAAGTTCTTTTAAGGTATCATTTACTAAATAGTTGCCTTGATGCAGGAAATAGAAAGCTTGTGGTTTGGAACTTCCTTGCTATGTGCTAAAACTGTTTATCTTAAATTATCTCTTTCATTCTCTCCTGCTAATTTCCTTGCTATGTTTTACTGCCATTTAGACTGCTTTTCTTCTACCTCAGTAACATCTTATTCTAACTGTCAGCTACTTTGCAAGTTATTCTGTTTGGTTATTGTTGAAATATATAAAAAAGCATGCTGTCATGATGTTGCTCTCATCTAAATCAAACAATCCACACAGAATATCTATGTATGGGACCTAAAAAGTGGGGATGAAAATGGCATTGTGGTTAATAAACTTGATTTCAAACATTTTATTATTAATATTTCTTTTAAAATAAAGTGTTTCTGCCTTCAGCATGAAGCCTTAGTGAAAATGCTGTGCTTAAGTGTATTGGAAATCATCATTTAAAGTGTGTTGGATGATCAGGTATACTTCTCTACCTAAAACTCAGAGGTACACATTGGGAGAAAAGTCCATCTTTGTTTCCACACTATCTTCCTAAAACCTTCTCTCAATAACAGCTGGAAGAAAGTTTTTAAGAAAGTCATATTGTTTTGGTGAGATATTCAACTTGTATTCCTTTCAGCCTGAAAGGCTTCCTATCATATGTATCATAAAATCCAAAGACCTTATAGTGAGGATTTATACATTGACTAATTCCTTGCTACCATCCCTACCCTGCCATTTTTCCTATTGATCATTACTCATTCCAATCATAATCTCTTGGTGTGTCATAAAAATATCAAACGTGCTATCACTACAGCATCTTTACTTTTTCTCTGAAAGTTTCTGCCTACATTTACCCATAGGGCTTTCCCTTCTGTTCAATACACTTTTCATTTAAGGGTTACTTGCCCAGAGAATTCCTCATTTGCCATCATATGTGAAGTGGAATCATACACTTTGTGCCCCTACATATGTTTTTATTTGTGTCAGTGTCAATAACCAGTGTTGCATCATTGTTCCTCATAATTTTCCACACTCACTTCTAAGCTGATTGATGGAAAGCATTTTGTCTGATTTGTCTCTTCTGGGTTTGTAATCGTTTCATAGTAACTCAAAACTATGTTTTCAGTACAAAACAATTGAATGACAATGAATATCAGTTAATAAAATGTATTTACAAAGATAGAAAAGAGAAAGGTATTTACAAAGATATAAAATATGGAATGGAATGCTATGCAGGAATGTTTGTAGGATTGTACATTTCAGTCCTATATGGGTTTAGATTTCTCCTGGAAAGTACGGGTATGCATGAGTACCATGGAAGGATAACAAAGGAGGAGTTGAATTTCAACCTTTATTGCTAATACTTTCTGCCAATTTCTTTGAGGTAAACCAACTTATAGCTTTTAAAAGTTATTTTGTCTTTGTAGAGCTGGGAGATCTTGGTTAAAATCCACACGGCAACTAATTTCACACATTCTGTTATGAAGAATGCATGACATAATATCACTGTTATAAATATGCAATATTTCTTAAAATGTCTTCCTTGTCTGTGGTGTACAAAGAGAGAGAAAGAAAATGTCCTTTCACACAGTGATCAGCTTTCTATATGTTTTTTCTATGTGTGAAGAAGTTCTTCTTGGGAATTGACTGAACTAATCTAGAAATAATATCCCAATTTTTTACATTTACTAATGTATCTTTTCCCTTCTGGTGACTCTTTTGTAAGTGGAACATCTAATTTCCCTAGCTGGATATTGATTATCCTTGAAATTTGAATATTGTAGGACAATTTGGCAGATTAATACCACAAAACTTTTTCCAGGCAGATAATCATCTTCCATCATTTTCATTCTTGCCCTATTGCCTCAGGTCAACCACCCTAGCTTTGATTCTCTTTCCTAGAGAAGTTAAACTTTTTAATTTCATTTAATAAAACATGTTTTTGTTTTTTCTGTTCTTAGATTTTTCACAGCTAGTACTTTTTCTTCATTTACACCTAAACCCATATGTCACCTCCTCAACAAGACCTTGCCTGACTACCTGTATAAATTGCCTCCTATTAATCCCTATTTATTACCTCACTTTCTTTCTGTTTATAGAATATACTGTCTTCTGAAGCTCTGTAGTTTATTTTTTATATGATCTTTTGAGATCATGTGATACATGAAGGAATTTGAATACAAACACAATTTGCAGTATGACAACCATTGGTGAATTCCTACAATTCTGTCTAGTGAAACTATATATTGTCTCTAATGTTCTTTTAAATTATTATTTTGTTATTCCCTTTAATGACTTGATCAATCCTTTATTTTCACATCTGGTAATCTGCGCAACTTCCTTGAAGATAACAATATGTAATATAACAACTACTGTTAATCCCTATCATTTGTTTTGAAACCCTGTATCACTTTTAATGTCCTTGCTTTGTTTCATTTGTATTTTGCCGTTGTTCTTTTTTTGGTACTATTTTCTTTAAAATAAAAAAAAAAAAAACTGCAAGAAAAATTTGTTACCCATGTAGCTTTGGAAAAACCTACTGAATTTTGGCTTTGCTATCTTTAAATATTGATAGCCAATTTATAAAATATTTGTAAAGAAAAATTATGAATTTAGAAAATGAATGCTCTGCCATAATATTTGGTATGTATTAGGTAGTTGATGTGTAAGGTGAAGGAAGTTTGGTCTAAGTCATGAAAAGAGAAACTTCTCCGTTTGACATAAAGCACTAAGAGATAATAACTGAGAAGTAACAGCATAACTGCTGATGCAAATTTGTGTGTCTTTAGTATGTCTGAGATCTAGACAAACAGAGGAAGCTGCAGTGTCCTATAACCTTTCTAACATATTTCATAGCACTAGGATGCTTGCTTATGTGATCAAGATTTTTTGCTTCTTCAACTATAATTAGGTGAATGGATACTATACACATTTATTTATAAGTGTATATATATGCAAAAATGCAGAAATAATTGTTGCATATAATATGTATTTCATATATATGCCATTAGCTATAGACACTGATTAGTGCTTACCTTTTTAAGTCATTTTTCTCTCCCTGTCTTTATGAAACCAGCCAAAGCATTTTATTGAAATCAGCACCTTGGGTGGGGGTGAAGGTGGGGAAGACAGCAGCGATTGCAAACCAAGAAGGAGCCAAATTACCAAGAATGTATGTACCAGCAGAATTTATAGGGTTCTTCATGAGAGTCTTAACTTTGTCACAAGATTAATTCTTTTTCTTTGTTAATATTCTTTGCCCTTGAACAATTTTGTGCATCTCATTCTTCTTTCACTCCCCTTACCCTTCTCTCCCCATCCCCTTCCTCCTTTCTCCCCAGTTTTTCTCTTTTCTCCTCTCTCCTGTTCCTCCTCCTCTTTTCTCTCCTCCTTCCCTCTTGTGTCCTGAAGAGGTCTCAATGTTCCCAGAAAAATGGCAAGAGGATTTAGAAATAAAAATATGAGATGAAAGCTGAGGTCATGTAGAGCGCTCTATCTCCTGATGGGAGGAAAGGAGCTCAAGAAACACCACAGGGGCATTTATTTAAACATTTGACAACATGAGTATAATGTGACACAGGGTTTTCTAGCAACTAATAACTGGAATTGTCTCAAGCAAGATGTTTTCTCAGGACTGAAGCAGCTTGATTGCTCTAGGCACTCTGGATTGGTCTTGCCCCCACACATGTGACCAATTTCCAATTTCAGCTGCTCCCTACATCTCTCTCTTTTCTGCTTTGTAGTTAAAAGCAGTGGTTGCTCAGTTGAAGTTGGAGGAGCTATGTTTGGAAAACTCTATAGAAGACCTTCTCATTCTTGAGCCCTTTCCCTTCAGAGTGTACTTACTCATTTAGGCTAAAGATTTTAGGCACCTGTATACAGCAAGTTAATTCTATACAGTCCAATAATTTTAACAGTACTGCTGGCAATTGACAGAAGTTGTTAGTGATTTCAGTTTTTTGCACCTAACATATTACTATGGCATTGTTTTTTATACATCTTGTGGTTATACTTTTCTGTTGGATATTCAAGACCAAGTTAAGGTGAGACCTATGTTAATCAACTTTTTGCAGTCTATAAAGGTCAGTTATGTCTCCTCAGGATTTCCCTTGGAAACAAGTAGAGAACTTCTTATTTCTTCTGTCAGTGTCAGCTGTCTGGATGAGTTACAGCCATTTCTTGACAACGCTGCTCTCTGTGAAGCCTTGGGAGATTTTTTTCTCTCCTGATGACTCTCCTTAGGCACACTATACACCATTGAATCACTTTCCTCTGTGGTCCCTTATCAAGGACAATAATGTCCTTGATCAGAAATCAGGTGTTCAACCAAGTTATAGGATGTCACAGCAGGGGTTCTCCTTTGTCTTCAGTTCTCAATGACTTCAGAGGCCTGGGGCCAATATACTGGCTATCCTCTTAGTCTATGTACCTCTCTAATTTTTGGTCTCCAAATCTCAGTTGAACATCCAGAAGAAAAAATTAATGAGATTACACTGTAATGGAGGCAGTAAGCTTAGTAGTACTACCTTATTTGGATACCAAACACCTGAGAACATCAAATGAAACTGTTATTTTCTAACAATCATGGATATTCTAAAATTTAAATCTCTACATACTGTTAATAGAAAACAGTTACATATTTTTACAAAGAAATTTATAAATCAAAACTATGCATAACATTACAGCATGACAATCATAATGACATTTTATGACATATTTAAATTTTCATTTTGACATAGCATGATCCTTTCAAACAATCATTTCTATCTAATACATCAGAAGCTTTTATCTAATTTATTGTCCTTCAATGGGATGTAGAACACAAGTTTTGTTAAAGGTAGAAGTCTGAATCTGAAAGAAAACTCTTATCACCATCAGCAATACCTGTTTTACATTTCGGAAGGCCTATACACCTGAAATCATGAATACATTTAACACACCGTGAGATTAACCATACTGCATTATCATACACTTGTGAGAACCTTTGTTTCTTAATTTAGTTTTTTACCAAGAGCATCCTTTATGAGAAAATCTTATTGTATTTCTTTCTAGAAAACTTTACCTTTTGACCAATGACCAAATTATTGGATGTGTCTCCCATATGACTATGGAGATCATTGGGGGCTCTTTATTAATGTTTAAAGGTTGGCCATTCCTCTATTTATCAATTGGAGTCTTATCAAATAATCTCTCCCCACCCTAAATGATTTTTATTAATTCTTAATTTTTAATGGCTTATGAGAAAACTAATTTTGATATCATTGAGATCAGCTGGCCACCCAGGTGGAAGCATGCTTTTGTCTATAACCCAAATTGTGTTATGAACAAAAGATCCAGAAATGTCAAAAAAGGAAGAGAGAAAAAATTGTTGAGCTCACATAAAAAAGGAACTGCTGTTTAAAGATATGACAAAGACACAGCTTTAATAGATTGTACAAGCAGACAAACATTGTACAAAATGAGAGTACACTCATATATTTTTGAGCAAATTAAATTATGGTAACTCTATTACAATTTTAGAAATTTATAATTTTAAATAGACTGGTCAGATTTTGTTGTTCATCAATTACCAGATCTCCCTCTCTCTCTTTTATTTTTATTTTTTTGGTTTTTCTGTTTTTTTTTCTGGTACTGGGAATCGAGCTCAGGACCTTGAATTTGGCAGGCAGGTGCTGTCTGCAGCCCCTAGAGATCTCTGAAAACAAGAATTTGAAATGAATAAAATCTTCTGTCTATAATGAATATATATTTTTTATATTTCATTTTAAGAATACTGGTAAATTTCGGCTCAGTTATCTGTATATACTCTATCACCTACTCAGACCTTTGATTCCCATTTTGTTACCATCTCCTGGGCATTTTGGGTTAATTCCTTTTGTTGGCTTCAGGTCAGATCTAGCTTCATCCCTGTGTATCAGTTTTAGAGCAGTCTCTGAGGCATCACTGTCACAGGACAGTTCTCCAGCTATCTGAAAGGTAGAACTACCTTCTTTTCTAGATCTGAGTTCATGATACACCTGGACAATAGGCTCTAGCAAAACACAAGCATATCCTTGACCCCAAATTAGCTTTTTTTTTGCTTTACCTGATTGAATTGTAATGGTATACACTGACAAGTGAGGTGGGAGGTATTGCTTCCCCCTTTTGTTTTTGTAATTGAAATTTGATTGTATGGTGAGAAAGCTGCATCCTTTATTTTGGAAGAGGAATCCATCACATAACCTCCCCTACTCGAAGATGGCCCACCTGTGAAAACAGAAACAAATAGAATCAGTTTGTCTGAAGGATAATGACAATCAATAACATAAGAGAAGGTAGCCAATGTAGATTGCCAAAGGGATAAAAACTGTCATAACCACTGTTGCTTAACTGGAGAAAAGGGAACAATAAGACCTTGCACCTCATGACCAAAGCCATTGAAAAGAATCTCAAGACTGCCAAAGGACTCCAGTGCGGGTATAGGCAGTTGGGCAGAGATAGATCAACTCTAGAAATGTCAATATTAGAGAAAGACAGATTAACTTTATTTAAGGCAATTTTGACCCTGGTGTAAGTGCTCCTGGAGAGGTGCAGACCAGGTCTCCTCTGAAATGTAAAAAAAAAGGACCTAAATCATGAGATATTAGTTTAAGAGCTAGACAAAACCAATTAATGTTACGAAGTAAATTCTGAAAATCACTTAGCATTGATTTGAAGAGTTAGTGATATAATATGTTGTTGTTGGATAAGTGACCCAAATATGAAGAAGTTGTATAGTTTGTACCCTTTTGGAGGCTACCACTAGGCCTGCCACCATTTAAACAGAATGTTAAAATCAAGCAACTGTTTAGACCCCAGTGCTCTCAGATCATGCTCCAAAACTTTGTACCTGTTTATAAAATACCAAAGCTTTTCTATACCAAAAAAATTTAGGAATGTAAAACAGGCAGTCAACATTAATAGGAATCAAGAGAACACCAAAGACTTACAAAAACTTTTTAAATCAGTAGCTTATCTTATACATGATGTCGAAAAGAAAAGTAAAGCAAGACAGTTCTTATTAGCTGTACAATCTAAAATGGAGAATTCTTTATTATAACTCTAAAAGACCAATGTTATCACTGAAATATAAATTTTTTGAGACCAGAGACAAAGTTTTTACTTATGGAAAATATGTTCTGTTTTTGTAAGTAATCTTTTTAAGCAACAGCATTAATGCAAATCTTAGGAAATATTATTGTGTCAGCTAAAGGTAAAATGTATTTTTCTTGAGGATGGAGAGGGAAAGCAAAAAAAAAGATAGTCTTCTAAATTAATCACTTTGAGCAAAAAACATAAAGGCCTCTTTTAGTGCCAATTGTAATGGAGAGAGATAAAATGGTTCTATTCCCTGAGAGGTGGAAGTTCCAACCTGTGACTCAAAGTTTTGAAAAGGCCAGGATTGCTACCTGTGGTTCAATTAAAGTTATTGATGGTTGCAATATGTCATGACCCCCATAGATTGATTGGTATATGGGAGAGGACATAAGGTAAGAAATATCCAAAATGGCCTTTTGCATCCCTTCAGGTTAACAACTTAATACTTTTGTTACTGTGAACCCAAAGCTGTCACACCCAGAGGACATCCACACTTGTTTCTAGAAAGCCCTTTAAGTGTTTTTCCTTGATTCCATCTTTGAACCCAAAAGGTATCAGAAGACTCAAAACCCTTGGGTGTCCTTTTTTATTTATAATTTTTAAGTTTTTGTCAAGGGAAGAATGACCAATTGAGTGATACAAGAGTTTGGGGTAATTGGAGCAGTGTTTTAAGTAAATTGAATCATAACCTTGATTTCCTTTGTGTATTTGGGCTCCTGCCTCTAGCTACAGCTTCTGCTCCATTGCTTGGGGCTGGGTGAGCTTCTGCCAAAGGCTCCAGTGACCTGCCTTACTGCTGCTGAAGGGCTTCATTGCCCATACCTCTCCCTCCCCAGGGGACAGTGGTCACCTCTGCAGCCATGGTTACTGCGGGCTGACCCTAGGCACCGGGCATGCTGGCTGCAACTCTTGTTCTGCTCAATGGATGCTCCACTGCTGCTGGGGTTCCAAGTGTAGGTGCTGTTTACACCCTGTAAACTTTTGGTGCCAGAAGTGTGCATGCAGGCAGCAGAGTTTTTGCCTGCAGCATGTGCCAGCATGCACAGCTAGGCAGAATGCAAGGGCTCACAGGCATCCAGGAAATCCCACCTGAGTCCACCTAGGACTGGAGTGTGGGGTTCTCCCTGCACCTCACCTGCACTCCTCAGGCAACACCACACTGCTCCAAGCCAGCCATGCACATTTTAAAAGAATTTTCTTTTTTGTTTTCCATAGCTTCTTTCTGATTTGATTAAGCAGAGCTAGAAGGTTTTTGTGTTTTTGTTTTGTTTTGTTTTGTTTTGTTTTGTTTTGTTTTGTTTTGTTTTTTTCTGGTACCAGAAATCAAACTCACGACCTTGCCCTTGCCAGGCAGGTGCTGTGCCGCTGAACTAAACCCCCAGACCCAAAGCTAGAGGGTTTAAGCTCTATCAGTGGGACTTTTGTTCTGCCCTCTTTTTCCACCTGGCGCTTGATTCTAAAGTAGTGGTCTGAACCAAGTCTTTTGTGGTTGTAAAATGCCTTCTAAACAAAATCCAGAAAAGAAAAGTAAATACAGGAATCAAGTGTACAAAAACACTTCTACATACATATACCTCTGTGGGTCTTGAGGCTCAATTTTTCCCATTTTTAATTGCTAGTAAATAAATACACCTTTTTCCTTTTTGCTTCTTTGAGATCTATTTTTATTTTTATTTATTTATTTATTTAGTTAGTTTTTTTTTAAGGTCAAAAGACCTCCATACCCCAAGTTTGACACTTGATAATTGCCAATACTGATGCACTCTTGTGCGAAATATTGACACTACCAATGCACTTCTCCACTTTTTGCATGCAAAGGAGAAGGTCCTCTGACCCACTTGTTTATCCTCACCCAAGGCCCTGTTTATACTTGAGTTGGCTGTGTCCTGCTCAGCTCTCAATTTTCTTGGGGAGAAATGGTGAGAGGATTTATAAATAAAAATAAGAGATGGAAGGTGAGGTCAGGTGGAGCCCTCTCTCTCTCCTGATGGGAGGAAAGGAACTGAACAACCACCTTAGGGGCATTTATTTATACATTTGACAAAGTTAGTATCACATGAAATAGGACTGCCTAGCAACTAATTACTGGAATTATCTCAGGGAAGATGTTTTCTCAGGACTGAAATAGCTTGATTAATTTAGGCACTCTGGTCTTGCCTTGCTCCAACACATGTGACCAATTTGCATTTTCAGCCACTCTATACACCCTCTCTCTGCCTTGCCTTTCAAGTGAAATAAATCTCAGATTCAAGAAGCAGTAAACATAAATTCATGGAAAAAGTGAACTTTGAATGGGCCTGCCTAGCACTATGCCCCGATACCAGCTTTCACTTTGTAATTAGCAATAGCATACCAATCTCTTATAAGAGTGGCCTATTGTGTATGATAACTTATATGCTCACCATACTAATCTAGGATGGGTCAAAGCAGAGCATAAAAGGTCAGGATTCATTGTGGAAGAAATTTTGAGACCAGATAGTTGCCCCTTGTTCACTTAAATTTTGAAGCAAACTTCCTATGTGATCAGCTCTGATGAGATTAATTCTCTGAAATGAAGAACAAGAGATATAAAGCAACAAAATTTGCACAGCTTCTCTCTCTAAAACACACAGTGGTATGTTATCCAACTTTCAAATTGTTTCAAAGATATTTTATGTGGTATTTCACAAATAATAATATGTCAATAAAGTAAGCAGTATCCATGATGAAATTAATAATAATCTCTATGTTATAGCTTGTATCTAGATATCCCTCTAAAGTTCCATGTGTGCATAGGTGGGGTTTTTTTAGAAGTGGTTGAATTTAGGGTGTGTGAATATGGGTTAAGGGTGTTTGATAACTAAACTAGTCCATTGATTGATTTAGTGTAGTTCTGGGTGTGGATAATGGGAAGGCCCACCCAAGTTGTGGGTGGCACCATCCAATAGGCTTGGTGGGATATTCTGCCTGCCCTGACATGGACTGTCTCTCCTCTGCTGTGCTGCCTTATCTTTAAGCCAGCTGATAATAGAGTAAAACCTCTTCAAACTGGGACATGAAAGAAAACTTTCCCCCTTTAACTTGTGAGTATCACGGATTTTGTCCCAGCAACAAAAAAGTAACTAAGACACTCTTATTATTAACATTTCACAGTTAGTTGAGAAAACCGAGGCTTAGAGAAGCTAATGCCTTGACAAAGTAGGAAGAATTCAGTAGAGCACCAAAACCAAGTGCAGCTCTTCCTCATGGGTGACCTTATATGAAGAATCCGGGGGAAGGTTTCAGAAAGGAAATGAAGTAATGTGAGCTAGGTGCAAAGTGCTGCGGGGAAGACAGGATGTACAGTCCTTATCAGACAGCAGCTGCTGTAGTGACACATGTTCACAGAGACCACAAACTTCCGACCCAAGGCAATTTCCGGAGAAAAACTGCTCATCATTTAAAAAAAAATTATTTACTTTTTTCTTTCAGGAGGTGAATTAAGTTTTTGAATGCCTTTAATCTACTTGTGAATTAAAGCTTTAATTAATGATATTCCATATTCTGTTAACTTAAAGACATTATACAAACTGATAAAGATTATTTTTAGAGGACAGGTGTGTGTTTTTGAATTGGTGACCATAAAGGATCAATAAAGATAACCATGAGTAAAAGGGGAATTTCCCATTCTAAACACTTTCCAAACTTCTATGCTTTCTGGGTTAACTCTTTGAACTTTCTTATTTTCCTCTGTGGTCAAACATCTCCTTACACATAAAAAGGAGTTTGGAAAGTCTGAGTTGGTAGTTTTCTTCTTGACTTGAGATGGTGCAGATAAAAACACTGTGTTCAGAGTCTGTAATTCTTTAAGAATAGTTAAAGATCAGTTATAAAAACACTGCAGTCAAACACTGACCATACTTTAGTGCATTTTACAAACTAGTTTCAGTCTTCTTACATGTGTAAAACATTTTTAGGGACTAATTTCAGACAATGGTGTGGGAACGGTAATTTGACATAGAAATGTTAGGACAGACTATGGGTTATTAGAGGACTATAAAGATGATTTGTATTTAGATATTGCTTGGTAAATGCATAATGAGTTTAAAAAGGAGCTGCTTATCCCACCTCCTGACTTAGAGAGTGAGAGAACAGCCTCCATTCAGAAGACCTTCAGGACTTTGACCATTCCTAGAGCAGACTTCCCTGACTTTCACATGTCCTAAAATTTTTCTGATGGGTTGAACTAGATTTCACTGAGGCAAGATGTCAGAAAAATGAAAATGAAGCCCACACAAGGGAATTCACCAGAAAGCATGAGTGATCAAGCCAGACATAAAAATAATAATAGTATATTATGCATAACTATAAGGCACTAGATTTGATAAAGTAAAAACAGCAAATCTTTTTTTAAAGACATCTTCACAAAACTGACAAAAGAAGAAATAAAAATAATTAATTGTTAAAACTATTTAATAAATTTAATCCATAACTAAATACAACCTATTCAGAAAAGAAATTTTAAAAAGAACAGTAAAACCCTCAGGCCCCAGATGGTGTTACATTACAATGTGCAGAGCATGTAAAAAGCAGTGAATTGTAATTTTTTAAGAATAGTGAAAGATCAAATTAGGAAAACACTGTAGCCAAATACTGACCAGCCTAGTCTACTCATGACAATGGATGCAAGTAATTTGTAAAAATAAATCTAGAAAACTTAATACAGTAATATATACAAATAATATACCACAGGAAATATATACAAATAATATACCACAGGAAAACTATGCTTATTATAGGAATGTTTCTTTTTCTTTCAATGTTACTCCACAAATGATTATTTCAGAAGACATAGAACAAAGATTTTGATAAATTTAACTCCCAAATCATGATAATGAAAGTCCATAGCATAAAAGGATGAACCGCTTTTGATGTGTAGCTTATAGGTTATAGAGAAGGGAAATCTATAGAGAACATTATACTTGAAGACTAATTGAGAATATTTTCTTGTGAAATCAGGACTGAGATGATGCCTAGTATTGCAATTATTCTAAAAGTGTTTGTGCTAATATAATAATGTACTGAAGCTCAGTAAATAAAACTAAAATATGGATTCATAAGGTTTGGAGAAAAGAGTCAAATTACTTTAAAATTATTATTATTTGAGAGAATTTCAGAATCGCATAAAGCTATAGAAAATCCTTTTCTCTTTTCTCCCAATAGGCATATCTTACAAAATTATAGTACAATGTCACACCCAAGATATATATGCTGATAAATTAGAGAATAAATTCTTTGCCACATAACCTCTATTTATTGTCCTTTTAAAGCCAAAATCATTTCCCTTCCTCTCACTAATAATTATAAAATAATTTAGAAAATGCAATGTTGTTATACAGATAGGCATATAGTGTAAGATTATATACATTATATAACTATAGAAATAATAATAAATATATATATATACATATGTATATGAACAGAACAGAGAGGCCATAAAAATATCCTTTGATAGATGAAGCCTATTTTATGAAATAAGTGATATTACAGACCATGAATGAGACATGCTCTTTCCAGTAAGAATGCTAGGACATTAGAAACCCAATTGAGAAATAATAGCTTGATATCTTTGGCATCATATGGAAAATGACTTCTTGCAGATTGTAGATCTAAATGTGTAGAGCAGACTGGTACATATTTATTATTGTAATCTTTATCTAGCCTAGCAACATGTTCATAATGAAGTGATGTTTCAGTATAACATATTAACAGTGTCCCTTGCTGAGAGAACAACTTTCCGCTCCCATCATGTTTTTTCTACTAAAAGCACATACTTTCACATATAAAATTCATTTTAAAGGGACTAAAACAGGCAACAGTAATTTATGGGTATAGCCTGGTTCAAAATATTCTGAATGAGCTTTATTTGACTACTTTTTAAAAACAGCTTCAAACTTATTAGGCTTTATTGTTATGCCCATAATTTTTGCTTCTTGTCTAGTGAAACTACTACTTAAGCCAATTTTATCTTCTTCTCTTATTCATGTTACAACTGGATTTGAGGATAAAAGCTCCAGCTGCGTGGTTCCTAACAGACCAGACTCACCCAACAGTCCAATAATGTCAATCAGGGAGATGAGTAGTGTTGAAAGGCCAAGATCATGCTGGTAATCACAGATAAAGAAATCTAAACTGAGTCGTCAAGGTGCTTATGGGAACCTTGGGATTTTACAGAAAGGGGAAACATAAGCAAGGGTTGGGGATTTGCATGCTTGAGTTGTTTCCATAGCTGGCAAGAAAGGTACTGATATCCTGGGGAAGATGTCTGGATGATGAGTATTTTAGGACTGGTTTCAGGAGGTCCTGGGAGAGCCACTACCACTTGAGGGGGTAATTTGATTCCCATTATAAGGTAAAACACTCCTATTTTGGGGCAGTGTCAGTTCTCATCATGGGGTAATTTATCCCACTTGGGGATGTGAGCTCATCATGGGGTGGACTATGAGGCTCAGCTGTTCCTGGAATCTGAGGCAGCTGCAGGTTTAACACAATGACTCCAGACCTCTAGGCATTGTTTCAGGTTTCTGGAATTGGATAATGTGAAGTCCAGCACTTAGACAGTTGGCCCTACAAATCCTAAAAAGTAATTATTTTCATCTTAGTGTCTTTAACTTTGGTGAAGATGAGATAAGCTAGGTAAATGTAAAGCTAATAAACATGTAATACTCCTTAAGTGATTTTTTTTTTTTTGTTTGTTTGTTTTTCTCCGGTACCGGGAACTGAACTCACGACCTTGCGCTTGCCAGGCAGGCGCTTTTTGCCGCTGAGCTAAATCCCCAGCCCCTCCTTAAGTGATTAACATGCCTGCATGCAGAGCTGAACAAAGATCCACTGAAGCTTTTAGATGTAACACAGGAGGCATATAAATTGATGGCAGAGAGGCCAGGCTATATCCCGCTTTTAGTTGCTCACTGGACAAATGCAGATTTAGCCTCTAAGTCCCTATTACAGCACTCTTCATAAGATATCCACACTTTCAATTCTTACAATGCTTTCTAATTCTTTTTTTTTTTTTACTTTAAAGAGAAAGACACAATAAAGCAATGACATAGAATTTCAAAACAAGATAGTAGAAAATTAACAATAATTAACTGCTTATTATATTGCATATTGTTATCTTCAAAGTAGTTCCTCAGATTACAAGATATAGGCATGCAAAACTGATCATTTTGCATGTTTTTCTTTAAACAAATAGCAATAGCTATTTCCAGAGAAACAATTTAGAACTCTGACACTAAGTCTAAGAGTCTAAGTTACTATGATAAAGAATCAATTGAAAGAAGACAAACAAAAGTGAAGAGGAAAATATGAGAGAGAGTTTTAACACTATTTTCAACCAATCACATAAAAATCAATGTACAAAATTTAACTAATTCAGCCAGCTTCCTTTATGTAGTAAATACTACTCTGCAATGCATTGTAGTTTGAAGAGGGGAAGAGTGATGCGTCAATCTTAATTGTCAATGTGATTGGCCTAGAATCTACCGAGGGGATCAGAAAAATACTCTTCTAGTGTGTCTAAGTGTGTTGTGGAAGTGTGACTTTTGGTCTGTATCTGAGAGCTTTCCCATTTCTCTCTGGCACTGTTCCTCTGGTATGCTTCACAGCCACCATGAACAGATTTGCTGTCCAACACTCTTCCACCATGATATTCCTATCTTGGTGACAGTCAACCATGGACTGAATCATCTGAAACATGAGTCAAGTAAACTTCTCTTTAAATTGTGAATGTCAGATAACTTTTTTCCAGCCATGGGCAAATAGACTAATACAAGTGGCTTTTTAAACAGATACAAGAAACCTTTGGCTCAAGCAAGTCATTTGCTTATCAGAATAACATTTTAACACTAAACAGTATGACTTTTGAGCTAATATTTTCAATTATTTCATTATTATTCTTGTCTTTAGGGATGTCACTGGTGTCATAATTCTGCCTTGGAACTGGTAAAATAAATAAACTAGATCTCCCTTATGCAGTCAAATTATGTAAGAATCATAAATACAGTCTTTACAGTAGACTTTAAACAAATTTCTCTAGTAAGATAAAAATTATTTTGAAAACTAATATTAAAGTTTATAGCCTACAATAATAATGAGTAATTATTAAAAGATTTACCATAAACAGAATGAAATAGTTAACAAAGAAGTCAACTTTAGTTATTAAGGGTGTTTTTGGTTACGTGATATCAAAATAGCTATAACCTCTGCTATTGTATTGAAAGAGTTAAAAGAAATAAAGCAATTCACAGCTGAGTTATGTTTTCAAGATTAAATCTTTTCTGGAACAAATAATTCAATGATGAAAACCTTAGAAAAAATGCATATCCATCTTTCTTGGTAACATAATGCTCTGGTACTATTATAACAAATATATCAGAGGAATCAATCCAAAAATAAGGCTCTATACAAATCTATGGCAATGGGGAATTTATTGTGGGCAATATCAACTACTGAATTTTCTCCTATTCCCAGTGACTAATACTATACCTGTCTTATATTAACACACCATTAATTCAAACTCAGCAGGGACAACTTAGCAAGATCCTGTCTTAAGATTAAAAACAGAAAACTGTCAAGGTTCTATGAACTTTTCAAAGCAGAGTTACTGTCATGGAAATTTGACATCTCTGAAGGAACGTATCTGACTCCTTCCAAAAATGTTTGAAAATACTCTACATAGCGTCATAGTGCAGTATGTTGGCTAATCACCTTGTCCTGGACTCTCCATTCTCAATTACTTTTCCTCGAGTCCTTTACTGGTGTCTGTGTCTCAGAGGACTCAAACTGATACACTTTCCCTGGTTTCTCTAGCCTTAAAAGTTGTAGAGTTTCTATTTTGAAATAACATAAATTTACCCTCATAGTTATCAGTCCTCCAATTTGGGGTTCTTTTCTACAGTGACTGTTATTAGTTACCACAGTATATCTTTACAACTGTTTATATTCCGTACAACGTGTCTAGTTCTAGCAGACAAGCATATGAGTTTGTGTATTTATGTGTGCTTAGGGGTGGAACAGGATATGCTCCTAGAGTGGAAGCAGAAACTGACACATTGTTTCTCACTGTTCGGACTGTGAGTTCTTTGCCACCAAGACTTTTCTTCAGGCTGTTTCTATTTCTTTTCACCATCATTTTTAATCTTTGAACTTGTCTTTGTATCCCACCAACTAGGGTGACTTCAGCTAAAACAAACAGGAGCTCCCACGTCAGCTGACTAAAACAATAAGGAATTACTCTCTTCTGAAACAAGAAAGTTGGACATACAACACCTATATTAATTCTGATGAGCATAGATGCACACAGAAGATAATTTAATAATAAATTTTATTATGTAAGGTGGTAATTTGAGCAGTTTAAATCATGAGAATTTTCTTCCCATTTTTCTATTGTTTATTAGTTGACATTATTTTTACTAGTAGTCAGAAAATTGCTTTATTTATTCCAAAAATTATGTGCAGGTAGAACAACCAGAAAAGAGGAAAATAATGTCTATATGCATAAATATATATACAAATAATTCTCTAATATTGAATGTAGTGTCTAATCTTTTACTATACTGCTGAAATGGGCTAGTGGTAATCTGTCAGTGAGAATTTTCTGATACCTGTAAGCATGCATCTTTTTCATGGTCTTCTCAAATTCTCAAACCATTTGGTCTGTCACTATTCACATATTATTTGGAGTAACCCCCCTTTTCCTCAATCTTCCGGCTTCCTGCGCCTTTTCCTGCCTAACTATGATTCGTATTCTAATCATTAGATTATTTCCCTTCATCAGTTCATCATACATGAATCTGTAGTGACTTCAGTATTCTAGCCTAGGTGCACCGTATCTTTGAGAAAGTCCATTCCAGGTAATCCACCCAATTCCTTATCAGGGACTCTTGAATCTAGAACAATCAAGTTTAATTTATTTCAACTGTTTCTCAATGTTTTTAATGCTAAAATGGAGCTAATATTTAGGAGTCTATATAGTAGTCGTGAATTTTTAATGAGTTAGTATACTTAAGATGCAATAAATGATGGGTGGCTGAAAGGTTGTGCTTAACAAATAATAGAAATTAAGCCTTAATAGCTTCATATAAGTCAATTTCTGGCATAGAATTGATATCATTATGTTTATTTGGCCCATTTAGTATCCACTTTCTAAGTTTCAGGATGAAATCTATTATTATAAATCTCTTTGGCCATATATGGTGAGTGCCTAAACAGAACCCAATTTCTAGTATAAAATTTATAAAGGAATTGCCTATGGGTAGGAAGTTATGTAACCTGTAAAAATTATTGAAAAATATTTGCCCCAAAGAAATCTTTGTTATTAATCTTCAAGCTCTGGAACTTTTTGTCCCTAACATTTATCTTAACCTCCTAACAGGAAACTTTTAAACCACATGAGTAACTTGAATTTTTTTTTTTTAGTGCTATTGCCCAAACCTTATACAGAAATTTTTATATGACACAAAGTTTAAAGAAGTGAGTGGAAAGTAGCAAAATCAGATAAAGAAGAAACAAAACTGAGCTCTTGTAATCAGTAGTAAAACCTTGGAATCTGGAGATTGACTGCTACAAATGTGTAAATTCAGGGACGACTGTTTCACTGAGTCATATTCATTTATTCATTCCTTCATTCAACAAATATTCAGTGACCTCCTACTTTGTCCCCCACACTGCAACGTCTACTGAGGATATAGCACTGGAGAAAACCACTATATATCTGTGCTTTTAAAGAGTGTGGAGTCTGTTGTGTAGACCTCACAACTAGTAATTAATCTTCTCTCTTTTTTTGTCTAAGTAAAACTTTATTGTGTTATCTTTACAAAAACATGAATTTTCGTATTATGGATTTTCTCTGTTGCTTTTCTAATCTTTATTTAGTTTGTTTCCTCTGAAATCTTCATGGTCTCTTTTCTTTTTCTTACTTTAGATTTACCTTACACTTCCTGTTCTAGTTCCTTAATGTGGAATGATAACAATTGACTTTAGCCCTGTCTCTCCTCAGAATGGAGTATTGAAGTCTGAGCCTTCACACTGAGCTACATCCCCAGATCCACAGCCCTTTTACTGTGGAGGATTTTTTGTTTGTTTGTTTGTTTTGAGGGAAAATCCTAAGTCACTAAATTTCTCAGTTTAAGCTTAAACTTGTGACTCATCTATGTCATCCTCCTGAAATGGAGGGATTACAGGCATGCACCAGTGATCTGTCTTTTTTAATAGATCTAAACCATAACAATCATCTTCTAACCTCTATAATTACTAATGATAAATGACTCACTTCTTCATTTCTCCTTGTTGTATTTAGGATACTTAAGAGGTATTCTACCACTGAGCTATATCCTGATTCCTCTTTTATTTTGACGCATATGTACTTCCCAAATGTGATCATCTCAACTAAACCTTCTTCAAGTTTACTACTTCTTCTCCTATGAACAGAGTCTGTGGTTGAGTCCTCCTAGTGATTTCAGCTAGTTCCCTTTTTAAGTCCAGCACTTCCATTTGGTTCTTTCTCATAATTTTCATGTGTTTATTGATATTTTCTGGTCCCTGGGCTCTTCCCCTCTGGCATTTTCTTCCCTTCTCTCTCTTCTGCCTGGGTGTCATAAGGGCAACAATTTTCGCTGCCACATGCTTCCGCATGATGTTTCTGCCTAACCATGGGCTAAAAGCAACACAGCCAGCTGAGCACGGACTGAGCACTCTGAGTGTGTGAGCTAAAGTAAAGCCTCCTTTAAGTTGATGATCTCAGGTACTTCGTCACAGGGATAAAAATCTGACTAACATAGTGGAAAATGATGCATAAGTTCTTTTATTTACTTAGTGTTTTAGTCTTCTGTAAGTATCTAAAATAGCTAATTTTAAATCTTTGCCTTAATCTTGGATTATTCAGAGCCATAAGGTTAGTTAGAAGGAGAATTTAGGGCCTTTTCAGGCCTTTCTCAGGCACGTGCACAGCCCTACAATGCACATAATATTCTGTGCTCTTAGCAATAGACCAAACCTTCTCAAAGCCTTCCTTTGGACATCTCATCACCTAAGTTTCCTCTGATGTGTTTTGGGCAACTTTTCCTCTGCCCTAACTATTTTGCTACTGGTCTTAATCTGCTTTCTGTTATTATAATTTACTTTCTGTTATAACAGAATACCCTGAAGTGTGTAATATATGAAGAAGTTTATCTTGTAGTTTCAGGGGCTGCAAATCTAGGACTGGGTGACTCCACTGGTTTCTGCTAAAGACTGATGGTAGATAACACTGCAATGGCTTAAATGTGTACAAGAGCAACCATATGGTGACAAAGAAGCCAGAAAAACTCAAAATCCAGGTGTGTACTTTTGTAACCACCAACTCACCGGGACTAGTTGCGGGTCCCAAGAACACTGTTAAGCCTTACCTGAATCCCTTCCAGCACCCCTGTGTCCAAGACCTTTAACTAAATTCTACTTCCTAAAGGTTTCACCATCTCTGAAAGTCACCACACTGAGATCCAAGTTTCTAGCACATAAACCTTTGCTTGGAGGATGCAGTCATACCTTAGCAAACCATAACCCCACTTCAGACAGCAACGATGTTTAGCAGTTGGTGCTGGTTATTTTGATAAATGCCCCTGGGGAAAGGCACTGAGTAAGTTCTGTTTCAGGTTGAATAAAACTATGCCCCCACAGTGGGAATTTCCAAGGAAATGCCAAAAGGCCCAAATAATGACAATCATCATTTTTTGATGTCTTCCAAACACTTCTGCCCCCTCATGTGCCTGTTAGTCTGTTTTTTCCATGAATACTATAGGTGTAAGACCTTTGGATTTTTAAGATTATTGTGAGGAGAAGGAGAAGGCAATGGAACTGATTAAGTAAACCTTTCACAAAACTCACTATTCTTAATTCATTTGTTTCTTTGTTCTGTAGTAAATGTCTATCATTTTTTTTCAGTCTGTGGAATTTTCTGTATTCTCAGAAAGTTGTCAGTGTTCTTGTTGTCTTTGTCAGTTTTCTTGTTGATTTCATGTAAGGGCAGGACTTATATATCTCATGTCTAGCCAAACAATGAATCAAGTCAAGATGATGGGAAATGCTTATTCTCTGGCAGAAAAATAATGATGCCATAGATCATATATTGGGGAATTTATATCAGCTTTTGAAAAGCATTATGTAAAAAACATTAGTAAGTCTGAGAAGCGAAAGAGGAGCAAACCTTTGTCAGGTGAATAAGACATGAAAATAATTTTTATATTTTCAAAATTGGCTTTGTTTATTTTAATTGAAAAATTGTGTATACTCATAGTGTGCAATATGATATTTTGATATATTTATATTATACATTGTTGAACAATTGACTCAAGTTACTTAACATCTATCATTTCACATCTTATTTTTTGTGATGAGAACATCTAACATCTCTTAGGAACTTTCCAATATACTATAAATTATTATTTATAGGAACCACAGCATACGATGGTATCCATTATTTCTCTTGCTCATGGAATCTTGGACCTTATACTCTTTAACCAGCAAGTCCTAATTTTCTGCTTCTACTCCAGCCCTGGGAATCACAGTTTTCTTGCTCACCATTTAGAAACCCTGAGTTTAAATAGAAGTCAATTCAGATGTTTCTCAGTCACATAGTCAGCCTTCAACATATGCAGAGTGTGTCTTAGTCACTTTTCTCATTGCTGAAACAAAATACTCTGCACCCAAAGTTAAAGGGGGAATGGTTTATTTAGCTCACAGTTTGCAGAGATTTCAGTCCATCATCAGCTGGCTCCAAGGCAGGGTGGCAGAGGAGAAACTGTCCATGGTGGTCAGAAGGTAGCAAAACAAGCACAGATGGTACAGAAACAAGCCTGCTTCCGTCCTTTATATTATAACCAGTCTACAGAAATAGGTCAGTGCCAATCCAATCAGTGGACTGATTTAGTAATTACTCAGCCTTAATCCTAGCACCCTGAACTGTAGCATTGCACCATAAGTCAATCACACACTCTAAATTCAGCCGCCTCTGAAAAAGTCCCACCTGTGACTACATGAGGCTTTGGGGGATATTTAGACACAGACTGTGACAGGAAATTTTTAATGGTTCAGAAAATTTGCACTTGTATCAGTAGCAGGTTGCATCATCAACTTCAATGGTCCTATACATCCTCGTCTGCATGTAGTAAGTTAGAAATGTATGCTAATACATTGGTTATAAAGACAAAGAAACATAAATTATGCTACTCAGTCTCCACCAATCCGTGCAATCTTTGGGGATTCTTTTTACTTGGATTTGAGACTTTTGTGAGATAGGACTGACTTTAATTTCCATGTGAAATGTATTTATTTTATTTCATGATTATTACTAAAAATAATGTTGCAGTACAGAGATAAGATAATAAGGTGCCCGACTTTATTTTTTATTTTTTATTTTTTGGTCCCGGGAATCGAACTCAGGACATTGTGCTTCCTAGGCAGGCACTTGTGCCAAGGTGTCCAACTTTAGTATGGCACTCAATTAATCTTAAGGTAGGTATAGTTTTAGATTTACTGAATAACACACAGAAACAAACATCAAAACCATCAACTGTTCCACAAGTAGCATAAATGTCTTCTTAAAGTCCAACACTATTTATAGGAAGATAAGAAAATCTAATGTCCAGTACCTTAAAATCCACTATCTTCAGAATCTTATACAAAAGAACATAGTGATCACAATCTTTCCCATTAAAAATACCACAACTAGATGTGTTCAGCATTGAATTCTAACAGTCCTGTTAAGAAGGGGTCATAGTGATCCTCTACAAATTCTTCAGCAAAAAGACTTATTTTATGAGGCCCGCATAATGGTAGAAAAACCAAAGACCTTAGAAGAAAAAGAAACAAGAAATCACATTTTTTCTGGAGACAAGATCTTATAGTGCAAGTCTTTGAGATAAAAGAAAGGATCGCCCATTAGCACAACTGAAAGATGTTTCTCTATGAAGCAATTGCAAATAAAGAATGAGTACAGAGAAAGACACATTAACAGAGACTAAATAAATCTATTCAATAGTTTAGAATCATTCTAAGAAGAGTAGAAAGTCAACATAGTGTTACAAATTAGGGATTAACTGTGCTTGAATGTTTGTCTTAGAGCCATCATTTAGGCTACTAAAATGTACAGGAAAAGTGAGAGTGAAACGTTACCATAGAGAAATGTGTGTTCAAGATACTGTGAGGGCGGCAGCATTGACAATGAAGGAATTTTGTTGAGTTAAGGGCATAGTTAGGAATTTTAACCTACGGTTGACTCAGTGGAGGCATTTAAAGGGAAAAACTGGAGGGAGGGGAAGAGGCAATGTATGTCAGGAACAGTCCACATGCTTTGATTCAGACCACTGTGGGTAGTATTCCTTTAATTAAATAAATGATATAGAAAATAGGGGGGCGAACATTGGGCTTAGTAGATAGTCAAAATGATGTGTTCCATGTCTGCAACCTGTGTGGACTTCAACAGGGTATTTTTAAAGACATTTGGGTACATAATTCCAGACCTATGCTTAGGAGCCTGATCAAGAGTATGACGTATTTTGTATATTGTAGATCTATTCGATATAGTTAGTTTCTGGGTTTTGATGTACAAAGTGTTTTCCCACTGCACTGGAGGGTGTTATGTCTCTGTTCTGGACTGAAGCACTCATTCCCTCAGCTGCTGCTTGCAGGCATCTGGTAAGCTCCAGTTGAATCTTTATGGTGCAGAGGTAGCATCCATCTGCCCTACAGTGCGGTGCCCTGACCCTGTGGGCATAGTGGAGGCAGAGCAGTGAGTGGGCACCGTGGGCCAGGTGCAGGTGCCAGGGCACGTGTGGGCTGCTCCTCACCTGGGCCTCAATAGAAACAAAGTGAACAGGGGACCTGACCTTCCACACAACGTGAAGAAATTGAGGATGTACTGAATAGAGAGTGAAGTGTTTTCCCCAGTCTCCTCACTTTTTACATGATACATGTAATCTGTACTCCCTAGGATCAATCCCAATCAATACTGCAAAGTAAAGTGTAACTTCCATGCTCCCTGTATCACAATCATAGCTGCTTTTCCACCTCCTTCTTATATTTAGCTCTTTAAGAGGTAGCTATACAGAGTATTTTGACCCCAATATATGCATGGAAATGAAACTTAACTGATTTGTAGAAACCACAAAATGTCTCAGGCAAAAAAATAAATAAATAAAATCAAACATGGTTCTATTTTCTAAAGTCAGAATATGTAGATGCTTCTTGTATCTTGTCAAAACCTTCAGCTGTCCATTTCAAGTGAATATTCTAACCAGGGGAAGAATGTAATTTAACTGACAACTTCTCAGGACTGTACTCTGTGGGCCGATGATTTTTTTCCCTAAAGAAAAGAGAAGATGCTGTGAAGACAAAGTTATAAATTTGCTTGTGGTACCTGAGGTTAGATATCTATATAAATATATTCTGATGCTAATCAAGTGATTGGTCTGAAAGATATGCTGAATTTGATCTGACTGAATGATAACTGACTATAGACATACGGGACAGGGCTAAGGTATTCATCTTAACTGATGAAAAAATTAGGAAATATATTTATCCAGACTTAAATACCAAGAAGCACTATTGTCCCATGATTCACAAAAAATATTAGATAAGAGGTGAAAGATGAACGCCTTAGCCTCATCTGGTATGTCTGTAGACTAATTTTATACATAAACATCATACATAAATTGTTTTACCTGAAAAAAGTCACTGTAAAATGACAATGTAAACAGTTAAAATATGAGATGGTAATAGGAACTATGTGAATAAGTAATGTTTTGCTAAGGTCTTGTACAATAAATAAGTTATAGATAAAATGTTTCACAGTCTTGCTTTGAATTTACGAATAAATTTTCAAGTGTCCAGGTTTTAGGAAAGCTCACCTTTCACTTTCATCATTAGAATTTCAGAATTCACCTGCAACTAAATGAGGATGTAACTGCTATACATCTGTTTCCTTTACACATTTCACTTCACCACAAGAACTACGTAATTTAAAGGAAGTCAATGCTAACTTTTCTTAGAAACAAGCAGTTATATATTTTAAGGGTATTTTGGGAAGGTCATTGAAAGTTTACAGTTTCATTCAGTTTAAGATTTGTTTAATCAAGGTCATACTTTGTAACTTTAATATATAAAATCTCTGATAAAAATATATTACAAATTTCACAATAACTGAATTAAAAAGAAGATAAAGTGAGAATATTAATAGGAAACATACAGAACCTGATATACCTTAAAATACAAAATCTAATTGTGCTTCTCAAGCCAGCTTATTCTTCAGTTTTTTATGTCTGAAATAGTAGTTTCATCACATTAACTCAGATGAAAAAAATCCCGAGTCATCTTTGCTTCTTTCTTTCTCTTAAGAAAAAGAGAAAGAAAGCTCTTTTAACAAGGGTCTGCTCTTTTAACAAGGGTCTAATTGTTCCAATTTCTTCTCCTGCTTTTGTAGAAACTGCAAAGCAACCTTGGACACTGCTTTATTATACTTTAAAGTACTTTCCCATCAGCTGAATTAGTATATAACTGCTTGGGGGGTTTGTTTGCTCGTTGCTTGTGTCCATCCATTGAAAAAGTGAGCAGTGTGAGGGCCTCAGTTTGTTGTACTTACTGCTGGGTCCCCAGTGCCCAGAAGAGTGTCAGACAGATAATAGATGTTCCATACTTGTTTGCTCAGTTGGTGAATAAATTAGTGGGTACAGGACAGTGATGAACGTGGTAAGTAGACAGAAGGTGGTCACTTTGGAACAGGTGATTAGTGAATGTTCTGACCAATTCAGGAGATCTCTTCTAGCTTCTCATTTGTAGCTACAAAGGTACCTATGAGAGAATCAGATACTGCAGAAGTAATGTGCAGCTATCAAATCCAAATGTAAGATACAGAAGCCTTCGAACTTTGGAGCACCATATGTCTTCTTTAGTTGCAGCCTGCTTTGAAACATAGTATTTCTTTGTAGCTCAGTATTTCAGTTCTGATCATCTTGAGTCTGTTGAACATCCGCTTTTTTGTTATTACTTAATTCTTGGCAGGTGATATTAGTGGCTTCCTACTAAGAAATTTAGTCTGAACAATGAACACTTTTCCATATAGTTTATTTTGTATTGGCTGCTCTTATTTTACTTAATCACCAAGTGCTTATGATGATTCAAGTTTTCAAGATAGTTCATGTCTTCTCCACTAGAGGACGGTGCAAGTTCAGGAGCAGTGGTCTGGAGAGCACCGAGCTACTATGCAGATGAAGAGGTCAGCACCCACATAGTGTGCTGATAAATCCTGACTGTCCAGTAGACTGGATTAAGAGAACCCCTCAAGGGGTGAGAACCCCGTTCACAGCTAAGTGGGCTATGAGGAGTAGGGTCTAGTTGGCATAAGTGGGCTTTAGGGATACAACTTTGGAGACTGTATTTGGCTCTGGCCTGCTGCTTTCTCGTTCCACCCCTGCTTTCTGCTTTCTGGAAGTCATGAGTGGGGCAGTTTCTCCCTGGGACACTCTTTCAGGGTGATGATTCTGCCTTGGAACCAGCTGTCCATGGACTGAAACTTCTGAAACTTCTGAAACTGACCTCAAATAAGCCTCTCCTCTTTTAAACTGTGGGTGTCAGGTGTGTCGTCCTAGCAACAAGAAAACAAACTGATACATCTGGGCATTAGGCAGGACCATTTGTTGTCACTGTTAGTTTTCACAGTCAGTCTGATTGTCCAAAACTTAAAAAAATTTAAAAATCAAGCTGGCATTTGGATGGTGATGGTATGTTAGTTCAGGAAGACAGCACTGTTGAGATATTCCCTTAATGTTTGATATTTGAAAAGCCCACTGCATTCTTCCTTTCGGGGGAAAAAGATATTGAGTCTTGGGCTGAATTTATTCTTCTGGATAAGTCCTAAAACCACTTTTTCTAATTTTGTCAAGGTCTTAATCCATCTGTTACTATAGTCTATATTCAATTCTTAGGATTTTTCTTATCAGATTTTTAGAAGGTTTTGATATATTTCCTTTATATACTTTATACCATTGGTTTTTATACAAGTAGAATAGTTAATAGCAATATCAAAATCACTCTCTTCACATCAGCCTCAAATGATCATAGCTCTGCCACAGACTCTACCACTGTCATCTCAATGTGTATTACTCGTAACAGTTATCTTTGTCCTGTATTAGCTTCTTAAATTGTTTTCTTTAAATTAGCCATACTTTGAAGCTAATATGTAGCTTCCTAGCATCTGATATGACAATGGAATACTTACGTAAAATATTATTTTCATCAAGTTGCTTTGAAATTTCATGTGTACAGATTAAATTTATTGTTTGTATGCACGTGTATGAGTCAACTTTCCATTAATGTAAAAATGCCTAAGCCAATCCATTTACTAAGAGAAGAGATTCATGTTGGCTCACAGTTTTGGGGCGCTCGGTCCGTGATTCATCACTCTTCTTGCTGTGAGGCTTCTGTGGCAGTACACCCTGGCAGGAGCACACTGTGGAGCAGAGGCACTCGCCTTGTATGTGCAAAGGGAAAGAGAGAAAGAAGGTACAGAGCAGAATCCTACCTTCCTCTTCAAGGGCACACCCCAGTGACCTAATATCCTTCTGCTGCACCCACTCCTAAAGTTTACACCACCTCAAAACAGTACAACAACAGAGTCTTTAACACACCCAGGTCTTTGGTAGCACCTCAGATCCAAACTACAGCATTCTGCCTTTTGGCCCCAAAGACTCATGACCATCTCATGGGACAAAATGCATTCAATTCATCTCCAATAATCCCCTATGTGTCAAAGGTTCAAAGGTCCAACCTGGGCATGGTGACACAAACCTGTAATGCCAGCAGGAGGCTGAGTCAGGAGGGCACCTGGAAGCTTGAGAGCCGCCCCTCTTTAAAAAAAAAACAAGCAAAAAGAGAAAGTTAAAGTCCAAAAAATTTCAAGGTAAACTCAACTGTGAGCCTTTGTAAAAATAAAACAGACAGTTGCATACTTCCACGATAAAATGGCACAGAGGGAATTCCAAAAGGGAGCTGTAGGGAAAAGAAAGAAATCAGACTAAAAGCAAGACTGAAACCCATCAGGATGAATTCTAAATCCCAGAGTTACTTGTCTAGTATCCAGGGCACGCCATGGGGCAGGATGTTCCTATGGCCTTGCTTGTGCCAGCCCTCAGCAGCCTCTCTCTGGGGCTTTGCATGCTGTAGCAACTTCCCCATTGTCTGATCCCTGAAGTCACCAGTGCAGCTTTGGTTTCTGTCTCACAGTTCCATGCACCACCCTGTTGGGGTGACTCCATAGCTTCTGCATTCTGTGTTCTTGAAAGAAATCGGCCTTGTGTGAGTGTTGGCAAAGCTTGCCGCTGGCACGAGCTGTACACCCACGTAAACCATGGCACCATAGCCCCTGACTGCCTTACTGGCTGAACAAATCTTAAGGTGCCTATGGATGCTCCTGGGGTCTTAAGGCTCGCTTCTTTCAGGACTCTGGCTTGGAGAGCGTGCAGCCCGAGTGCTATGCTGTGTGCCAAATACACTAGTCTGCACTTTGGAGTTCAGCCTCCAGCAAAGTCTCATGGCGCAGACACAATGACTTCAAACTGTTTGCAACAGTGTAAGTAAGGCTTCCAGCCCAATGTCCAGCAGAATCCCCATTTCTGTCTGAAACCTCACCTTCACGTCCTTTACAGTCTGCACTTCTTCTAGTGTTCTGGTCTTTTGAGTGCCCAACAGAATCACCCCAACCTCAACTTAAGCATGGTAGGATTTCTGTAGCATACTCCTCCAAACCTGTACTGTGAGCCAATTCTAGACCTTCCTGATCCATGCGCCCGGTACAATCACAGCAACTGCCTCACATCTTTGAACCTGTTTTCTATGTTAGACAGTTTCCCTTTATTAGAATAGGCAACAAAGGTAATGAACTTACAGGGAGAGAAAGTTAATTTTGGCTCACAGCTGTGGAGGTTTCAGCCCAAGATTGTGCTTTCTGCTTCGGAGCTGAGGCAGCACACCACAGAGCAGTGAACACGGGAGACAAGCTGCTCGCTAAATAGCTGGGAAATGAAGCAAAGGAGGGAAGAAAGGCCCAGAGGCCTCAAGAAAACAGCACACTGATCTAATGCCCTTGTACCAAGCCGCAGCTCAAGTCGCTGTACCTCCCCACAGTGCCACAGGGTGGGGGCCAAGCTCTTAACACATGGGCCTTTGGGAAACATTTCCCATCATAAGTGTAGCCCTGTATTATGTACATGTACCCCACTTCCTGGGATACTACTACAGAACTGCACATAGCTTCCCCAACCCCACCTCTTTTTTTTTTTTAGCTATTTCTTTTATATCAATTCAAAGCAACATGAAACATTCAGGTAGGATCTGGGCTGGTTTGAGATCTCTGCAAATATTTTTTTCTCTTCCTTTTTTCAAGTGTTCTATGTTTCCTTTTGAGGGCAGCGGACAGACAAACATTGATCTATAACTGGACAACTGTTCAAAAGGCAAGAGCAGATTGTTGTCCCTTCAGTCACCTAATTTTGAATGAAAATATCCAGCTGTAGAAAGCTCTAACAGTAACTCCATTATTTAACCTGAGTTAAAGTACGTGTTCTACTTTCTTTTCTTCTAGAATGTTAAACAGGACTAAAACATCCTTTAAGATAATGAATTCCTAGAAAACAAGACGTTACATTGAAGGTTTACACAGATCTTAATAAGACTTACTCTGACACAGTACTTAACAGACACAATTTATTCACTCTCTCTTTTTTTGGCAGAACTTTAGTACCATTTTAATAGTTTTATTAGAGGATACACAATCAGGAAGATGGGTTGCTACTGATCATTATAAAATCATTATTTTGGCAGGTAAAAGTGATTAAACAGTGAGTTACAAAATAAGTCAGAACCTTATGGAAAGGCAAGAGAAATAATAGCAGGAACCATGATAGCATCACTTTCCTCATTAATGAAACAAACAAAACAGGAATGACATTTACACTGTTAGAGTCTTCTGGCCTAGGGAAGGGGATTTGGCATAGGGTCTCCTAGAAAAGATTGATATTAAAATATTTCACCCTCAGGGGCTGGGGATTTAGCTCAGCGGCAAAGCGCCTGCCTGGCAAGCGCAAGGTCATGAGGTCGGTTCCCGGTACCGGAGAAAAACCAAAAAAATAAATAAATAAATAAATAAAATAAAATATTTCACCCTCTTTTTAAAGTTATTTTTACTTGAATTTTAAAGAAGAAATGTTTATAAAGATTTTTAATTTTTATTATTTGTGGCATAGACTTCCCATATAATAAAGATAATAAAAGAGAAACTCTAATTTTATTAATAGTTCAAGGGCGATTGGTTTTAATACAATGGTTACTGATCAATGATACATGTTTATCTTCAGTCATAAGGTCAACAAGCTTATATATCTAATAAGGTACTCAATAATCCTAAATCTAAAATGCTTTACTTGTTTTGGAGGGAAAGATGGTGCCAAAAATAGAATTTTATAGGATGTAATTCTTTATTATCCTTACTCTGTAAAAACCACGGTGAATAAAGGCAGAGATATTTAGCAAATTGTATGTAGCCTCAATAAACAAAATGACCACAGTATAGACACTTAAT
The DNA here is from genome assembly GCF_000276665.1 of Chinchilla lanigera. NCBI lineage: Eukaryota > Metazoa > Chordata > Mammalia > Rodentia > Chinchillidae > Chinchilla > Chinchilla lanigera. Next base: position 5,548,753 of record NW_004955413.1, on the reverse strand, counting down.
AAATATTAAATACATTGTCTTTCATGCCTGGAGAATTAGACTTACTTAGCAGCAGTCACAGGGTCAAGGAGTTTAAAGCACAGCACTTAACTATTTTGGGCTGCAGATGACCATCGTCTAGGTGTAAACGGCAATTGCAGGCTGATTTCTGACAGAATGTCACCTGTTCAGCCTAGGCTCTCATTTGCAGACTTAGAGTGCCCCCTGGGAAATGGTGCCCCCTAGTGGTTCTTTGAGGCCGCATAAGAAGAGGCCGCTACTATGTGACCATACAACGAGCTAATCCACCGAGAATAGAGGGCAGGGTGCCGCTCTTGTCCCCTCTGCAATAAAACATTTCTTTCCCTGCTGGATACCTTCCCTGAATTCTTTCTGTCCACTCATTAGTCAAACATATTGTGAGTAGGACTGCTCTCATGATTCCTTTCTTAGCAAATTCATTACTGTGCATAAAAAAGCTACAGATGTTTGTATGTTTATTTTATATCCTGCTACTTTATCGAATTTATCAATTCTATTAGTCAGTTCTAATAGTCTTTTCAGAATCTAGGTTTTCCATATATAGAATCATACCATCTGCAAACAGGGACCATATGCCTTTCTCCCTAAAATCTATGAAATAATTTTAATTTTGTCAAATAGGGTTTTTGCATCTACTGAGATGATCATAGGCTTTTTAACCTTCATTCCACTGATACAATGTATTATGTTTATATCATTTTTATTTGTTTATTTTAAAAATAAAAGTAGGAAAAAATTAACAGACAGACAATCATTTACAAACTAGCAAAAAAAACAGGGCTGGGGATTTAGCTCAGCCCCACAGTGCCTGCCTGGCAAGCATGAGGTCATGAGTTCGATTCCTGGTACTGGAAAACAAAACAAACAAATAAAAAAATAAATAAATAGCAAAAGAACAACACAAATAATACAGAGTTACAAACAAAGTGGTAGAAAATTAACAATGCTTGTTGTATTACATATTAATATCTTCAAAGTGGTTTCTCATGAAAACATAGACATGCAATATTGATCAGTCAAGGACTCATTGACAGTTTCTTTCAGCAAAGAAATAGAAGACAATAGTTCAACTATGCTAACTATCCTGTATATACATACATACAAAATTTCTCCTTCTTTCTCTTCTCTTTTCCCACATCCCAGTTGCCCTTTACCCTTGAGCGTTTTCCTTTCATTTCACAATGTCTATCATACTTCCAAGTTTTTATTAACTCTTTCAGGTTTTACACTAGTGAGACAATGCGGTGCTTGCACATACAGGTCTGATTTATTTCATTTATGAATATGATCTCTAGTTGTGACCATTTACCTATAAAAGCCTCGAGCTTATCTTTCTTTACAGCTGAGTAATATTCCATTATATAAAAGTACCACAATTTTTTTATCCAGTCCTTGGTGGATGGACATTTGGGTTGCTTCCACAATTTAGCAATTACAAATTGTGCTGCTATAAACATGGGTGCACATATACTGCTGTGATATGATGTTTTTAGATCTTCTGGGAAAATACCCAGAAGGGGAATAGCTGGGTTGAATGGGACCTCTAGACCTAGTTTGCTGAGGAATCTCCAAACAGATTTCCACAGCGGTTTCACCAGTCTGCATTCCCACCAGCAGTGGAGAAGAGGCCCTATTTCTCCACAGCCTCTCCAGCATTTGTTATTAGTTGATTTCTTAATGCTAGCCATTCTTACTGGGGTAAGGTGGAATCTCAATGTTGTTTTAACTTGCATTTCTCAAATGACTAATGATATTGAACATTTTCTCATGTATTTATTTGCCACTTGTATTTCCTTATCTGAGAAGTGTGTATTCATCTCAGCTGCTCATTTTTGGTTTGGGTCTTTGAATTTGGGGGGGCTGATATTTTCAAATTCTTTATATGTTCTAGATAGAAGCCCTTTGTCTGAGGGACAGTCAGCTAAAATTTTTTCCAAGTTTGTGGGTTTTCTTTTAATTCTGTTCATGATTTCTTTACATATGCAGAAACTTTTCAGTAGGATGAGATCCCAGTTGTTAATTCTTGGAAGTGTTTCACTTGCAGCTTGGTTTTTGTTCATGAACTCTCTGCCTACCCCTATATCTTCCAGGTTTTTATCTACTTTCTGTTCCAATAGATTTGGTGTTTCTGTTTTAATATTGAGATCTGAGGTCCAGTTTCGCTTGAGTTTGGTGCAGGGTGATAGAGTTGGGTCTATTTTCAGTCTTTGGCAGGTGGAAAGCCAATTTTTCCAGCACCACTTATTAAAGAGGCTATGGTTCTTCCAGTGAGTTGTTTGGTCCCTTTATCAAGGAATAGGTGGCTGAGTGTTTTTGGTTGTGGCTGTTTCTTCCAGTCTGTTCCACTGATCCCCAGGTCTGTTTTTTGCCAGTACCAGGTTGATTTTATGATAGTAGCTTTGTAGTATAATTTCGGGTCAGGGATTGTGATTCCACCTGACTTGTCCTTGTTGCCCAGGATTGCTTTTGCTATTCTGGGTCTCTTATAGTTCCAGATGAATTTAAGGCATGTCTTCTCTAGATCTGTGAGGTATGCTAATGATAGTTGAATGGGAATTGTATTGAATCTGTACAACAATTTCGGTAGTATGGCCATTTTCACAATGTTGGTTCTTTCTATCCATGAGCAAGGAATATTTTTCCATTTACTGAAGTCTTCTTCGATCTTTTTTTTAGAGGAGTGTAGGTTTTTTTTATTTTAAAAATAAAAGGAGGCAAACATTAACAGACAACTTTTTACAAAATAGCAGAGAACAGTACAGACAATGCAGAGTTACAAACAAAGTGGTAGGAAATTAACAATGCTTGTTGTATTACATATTGATATCATCAAAGTGGTTTCTCACGAAATAGATCTTTTACTTCTTTTGTTAGATTGATTCCTAAATATTTCAATTTCTTGGATGCTATTGTGAAAGGTATGGTTTCCTTAATTTCTCTCACAGTCTGTTTGTTGTTTGTGTATAGGAACGCTATCGATTTTGGAGTGTCAACTTTTGTCCAGCTACACTGCTGAATTTGTTGACTAATTCAGGGAGTCCTCTTGTGGAGGTTTTGGGGTCTTCCATGTAAAGTATCATGTCATCTGCAAATAGTGATAGTTTTACTTCTTCCTTTCCTATCCTTATTCATTGTATTTCTTTCTCTTGTCTAATTGCTCTGGCTACTGGTTCCAGAACTATATTGAACAGGAGTTCAGTATAGCGGACATCCTTGTCTCGTTCCTGATTTGTATTATGTTCATTGATTTACAGAGACTGAACAATCCTTGCATTGCTGAGATGAAGCTAGCTTGAGCGTGATGGATGATCTTTTAATAATCTGTTTAATCTGGTTCATTTGTGTTTTGTTGAGAACTTTTGTACTCCTGTTGCTATAGATTGGTTCTTTTTGTGTTTTTTTGGTGTTTTTTTTTTTTGGTGCCGGGAATTGAACTCATGACATTGCGCTTGCCAGGCAGGCGCTGTGCCGCTGAGCTAAATCCCCAGCCCCAATAGATTGGTTCTGAAGTGTCTCCCTGACTCATGTTTTGAAGCCTCTGTCTCCAGCTGATGGTGCTATTGCTAGTGCTGTTACAAGGTAGTGAAAACCTAGACAACTGGAACTTACTGGAGAAAGCAGGTCTGTAGACCCATGCATTTAAAGACTTTACATTGCTCTGTTCCACATATGATCCCCACCATGACATTCTGCCTCAGCATGGGCCCAGAAGCAGGATACTCCAGTGAACATGGACTGATACATCTGAAAACATGGGCCAACATAAGCCTTTCCTCCTTTAAGTGAGTTGTCATAGTAACAAAAAACTGAGTAACACATGTTCATTAGTGAAGTTCATGTTATAGTTTTTATTCATTTTTCTTTTATTCAGGGGTGGGAAATTTATTCTGATTTCAGTAACAAGATAATCCTTGTCTCAGGAAATTAGTTCCTAAGAGTTCCTTCTTTTTCAACTTTTTTGAAAAGTTTAAGAAGAATTCATGTTTGTTCTTCTCGAGAAGTTTGGTAAAATTCAGCAGTAAAACTATCTAGTCCTTTGTTGAGTGACTTTTAATTACTGACTCAGTCACATTAGTTGTTACTGATCTGTTACTTTTTTATGTCCTAATTATTCAATTTGAATAGCTCATATATCTCCAGAAATTTGTTTATTTCTTGCAGGTTTTCCAAATTGTTGGCAAATACTTTTTCACAATAATCTCTAATGATTCTTTGTAGTTCTTAGGCATTGGTTACAATATCCCTTTTTTTCGCCAGTGATTTTATTTATTTCAATCTTCTTTGTTTTTTTCTTGGGTGGTCTAGCTAAAGATTTATTGAATCTCTTTAAACTTTTCCAAGAAAACCAACTTTTTTCACTTTTTTTATTCTTTATTGTATTTCTCTCTTACTTTTGTTTTTTTTTCCCTCAACTAATTTTCAGTTTTGTTTCTTTTTATTTTATTAGGTCCCTGAGATGCATAATTAGATTGTTTTGTGAAATCTTTCTTTTCTGATGCAGACACATATTGCTATCTTACTCTTTTGAGCATGGGACTCTTCAGGTGAATTTAAAAATAAAGCAAGTTGCAAATTTCGTGTCTGAGGGAATTAAATTACATAGAATTTTACAATGAGGTATAAATAAGCCTGGAGCTTTACTTGAACTTGCTAGATTTTCTCATTGATAAAGTAAGACTTTTTATTCCACAAGATCATCTTTCTTCATATATATTTTTATAAAATTTGATCCAAGTTTTTGTTATTATGGATGTGTTCACATAGGAAGCAATCAGATAATGGAAGCATAGCAGAATATGACATCATAAAATTGAAGAAAAGACTGGATTAAGCAAAAAGAAATTGTAAGAAAATTTTTCCTCTGAGTTCCCTATAAGATAAAATCTGAAATACACATACTACAAATAGTATCCATTTTTCACTAAAATTGCAATAGTATGTCAGTATATGCTCATAGAACTGGAAGGTGATAAAATCCCCTGAGAACTTAATAAGAGCCCTGATGTAAAACTAACATTACAGTCAAGCACGTCTGCACACATGAACAGCGGAGAAGAAAAGCATTAGATCACTTCAACATACCTAAGATAAGATTTCTAACTATAGAATACTATTTTGGGTACTCTTGATTAAAGACTTTCAATTTCAAGTGATTTTTATTACACTCTTAAAATGCAATATCCACTAATATATTAATTGAGTTATATATAAATACACTGAAAAGCACCAGCATTGTTTCCCAAGGTATGATGTGGCGTCGGACTCTTATGTGTGTATCATTCAGTCATCTTTATTACAGGGCACTTTGTTGGGTTACACTTCAAGTCCATTGTACTGATTAGGATTCTCCAGAGAAACAGAACCAAGAGGATGTGTATGTGTGTGTCTGTGCTAATATAACATGATATAATTAATGTAACTTGACATAATATAATATATATTACAAATAACTGGCTCACACTTATGAGTATGGAATCTGGCCAGCCAAAAATCTGCAGGACAGGCATGAGCAGGTTGGGTACCCAGGAGAGCCGATGGTCCAACTGAAGCCCAAAGGCTTTCTGCTGAAGAATAGGGAGGAATTGAGTTGCGCACAAAGACTGAAAGCAGATAGCTAGATAGCTAGACAGCATCTCTTGATAGCTAGATAGCTAAATCGCTATCTGTTGATAGATAGATAGCTACATGGCTATCTGTTGATAGATAGATAGCTCTCCATTGCTCAGGGGAGGCTGGACTTTTTCTTCTATTCAGTCCTTTGGCATGTTGGTTGAGAGGCCCATCCATATTATGGAGAAATATCTGCTTTACTCAAAATCCAGCAATTTCAGTAAAAATTTCATCAAAACATCCTTCCAAAAACAACCAAAGTAATATTTGATCAAATATTTAAGTGCACTGTAGCCCAGCTAAGTCGACACAAAATTGCTTACCACACCAACTGAAGGGAAATGTCTCTGCTTGTATTTTTCTGGGAAGAAAAACACTTTTGAAAAGTTATTCTTTTAGATCATTCCTAGTCCCACTAATGTGAGACTTACTGACCAGTTTTTCTGTTTCACCTTATCTTAGCATTGTTGTTTGGGTTCTACTAATGAAATATGTCTCCAAGTAGCAAGATGGCAATATTTAATTTAAAATACTTACCTGTCCATAGCTCTGTTTAGTTTTTTTGACCTTTATCTAGTTTTATTTCACTTTTATCATACTTGAATTTTAAAAGCTTAAAGCCAGAAAGCATGTCTGTCTTGTTCACTATTATATCCTATGCCCGCACACAAGTAGCTGGTGCAGAGTAAATTCACAATAAATATTTGTTGTACAAAATGGAACAGATTAGGTATCTTTGCCTTAAAACATACATAATTTTAGCAGAAATTATGGTGTCTGATCATTGTCATTTACCAGGACACATGTCTGGTTTTAGACAGCCGTGTCTGAGTAACTTTTGACTGTTTTTGGACTTCTTAGTTTTGTTTTGGTGCTTTGCACCTAGAAGAACTATTGAAAGTTGAGACTGGGTCTCCATTTTCTCTCTATGTTTTCTAGAGAGTAATACCAGAAAACATGTGAGGAGATGGAGAAAGAGGACGGACATATGGTGCTGAATGTTTAGAATCATTTGAAATCCAGGCAGGGATCTGACAGTAAGAGTATTGGTTGCTCCTGTTCAGAATCTACTTTAAAATTGAACTATTTTCTTAGGAACATGACTATATTAAAATATTTGAACGTGTTAAAATTAACCATATTGTGGGGTTTGAGAAAATGATTGTGCATGATTTTAAACGTGGCTATAAATTGTCTAAAACAGATTATGTAAATTCATAGAAGTGTGGGCAATGTACCTAAAAGTATACATTGACCTAGAACAAGTGTCTTACATGTTTTACATGTTCTTTGGCCTAATAGCCTGATTTTCAATCTGTTTGTATGATAATTAATTTTATAAGGTCTTATAAGATAAATAAATTAATCTGGTACTGGAAAAATACAAGGGAGATGGGGGTAAGGGAACTGGAACGTGTTGTGTGCTAATCTCCTACCGTGAACGTCATCATGATGTGCTGCATAATGACTAGTGCATCAGAGCTCTCTTGGAATCTGAAACATTGTACAAAATAAGCCCTTGGGTGAAGAGGGAAAAAATGTGGGAAATGTGGATTTTCCTGTCTACACTGGGTTGAGCATTCGTTACACCCAGGGACCCTAAAGAATCTCATTCCAGCTGTCAGGCCCTTGTCATCTTGTGGGGTCATCCCTCAATCTCTTTTTAAAAATCTATCCATCGCAAAGTAGATGAGACATATTACCTTCAATTAAAAATTCTAATCATATAAATCTCCTACTCAAATATCTTCAGTGATTATGGAATAAAGTTGAGACCAGAACTGGGAGAATAGAAGTATAGTATGAACCACATACATAATCTAAAAATTTCCAGTAGCCCCATAAAGTATTAAAAGAAACAGATCAATTACAACAGTATAAGCTGTCTAATCTAATAAACACAAATATTTCCTTTCTCTCTCTCTCTGTCTCTCTCTCTCTTTCTCCCTTTGCTGATAATTAAAGGCTTCCTGAATACTTGACTAGCTCTCCAACACTAAACAACTTCTCCAGGTCTCAATTTCTGTTTTTAATATGTAATTGGTATAAAAATTATTAATGAACTATTTTACTATTTTTGTATTGAGCCTTTAAAATGCAAGATGCACCTTATACTTATAGCACATCTAAACTGAAACACTGAATTTTCAGTGATCAAGATGAAATCATTCCCTAAGACAATTATTGCAATGACTGTGTTATAATTTTTGATGCTAAGGATGGAGCCCAGGGTCACAAACATGCTAGATAAGTGCTCTACCGCTGAGTTGCACCTTCTGCCTGGTTTCCTCTCTTTTTCACAGTGTTTCTGTTCCTCCTTTCGCACTCTGCTTCTGTTTTTACTTATGACTTTCAGTGCCTTAAAACACAGTTAAGTTCCTCAGTTGCACCCATTATGCTTCAAGTGCTTTAGTGACCACCTGTGATTGGTGGCTACTACGATGAACAATGCAGATCTATTCTTTTGGATGGGAGATTTTTTTTTTTCTTTGTATTGGGAATGGAACTCACGACCTCCTACTTGCCAGGCAGGAGCTGTGCTGCTGAGTTATATCCCTGGCCCTTGCAGATCTATTCTTGTTAAGTTACTAAGTTGCCCAGGCTAATTTAAAACTTCTGAATCCTCCTACCTCAGCCTCCTAGAGCACTATACACTATAGTCCAATATTTTAAAATTAAACTAACTAGACATCTATGTCCTATTGCAAAGTATTTTAAATTTAAGAAAAATTAAGAAATGCTCAAACATGGAATTAACATTTATTCTGCATCTTTTGTTGTGAAGAACCTCCAGGAAAACACTGACCTATCATTTTATAATAATGTTGATCTATTTATTTATGTACAAATCTATCACCATTGTTCTGTTTCTCTGAAGAAGTGTGACTAATGCAGTCATAGTGTATAGTGACCACATAGTGCAATGCTTGAACACAAGGGCTGTACCTCAAAACTAGAAGAGTGGTGATTTCAACTCTGATATTTATAGTGTATAAAGTTATATAATCTTTATGCACTTCAGTTTTCTTACTTGTAAATTTAGGGTTATAATAACATCTATTTTATGAAGTCTTATTTCATTATATATTCACATTTTTCTTATAAAAATATAACTGCAAGTACAGAAAATTGTACCTTTCAAATAGTATCAGCAATGGCCAATACCATATTTTCCATCTATCCCCATCATCATTGCCCTCCCAATCATATTCCATTACAGAGATTATCAGATATCACACTATTTAATATTGAAATGCTTCAAAGTGTTAATTCTTACCTTTTAGGGACTTTTCATTTAATACAACCACAATATATTGATTTGCTTTCTACTGATATGCAAGATATTGCTACATGTAGCAGTTTAAAGCAATGTGGATTCATTTCATCACAGTCTCCCTGCCTTGGTGTCTGAGCATAGCTTAGGTGGGTTCTCTGCTCAGGGTCTCACAGGGACACAATCCAGGTGTTGTGCAGATTACATGCACTTCCAGAGCTGAGGTTCCCTCCAAGTTGTCTTGGCTCTCAGTACAGCTTGCTTACTTGTGCTGGGAGGCCTGACATCTCTGAATTCTCCCCGGGTGTTGACCAGACGGCATAGCACCTAGGGCTTCTCTATTTCACTGTCACGCATCATTTTCAGAAAGCTCTTCAATCATGGATACTTGAATTTTCAGAGGTGACAGATCACTCTTCATGAAAGGCTCAGTCCCCCATTTAAGGGCTTGTATCCAGTGAAGTCAAGCCCCCTTGGGATGATCTCTGTTCTGATGAATTCAGATCATCTAAGTTGGGACATTTTTGCCTTCATAACCCTTCATCTTGCCATGTGATGCACCCTAACCATGAGAATGATGTTTTGCTGTGTTCAGAGGTCCTAATGGGCAAGAAAAAGGATTCACACAGGTCAGACGCCGTGGAGTCCTGGAATATCAGGTTGTTTCAGAATTCTGTCTACCATAATTTCTAGCAAAAGTTCAATGACTTCTTAGTACTATCTAATATCCCATCAGGATTAAATACCTTTTCCCATTTAATTGATTTCTCAAACTCAGAACAAAGACTACCATTGTGTTTAATGGGGTTTCTTTAGTTTTTTTTTTTAAGACTATACACCATTTTCCCATCCTCCTGTTTTTTTCTTTGCCATGACTAAAAGACTGAAAAAAAATTACAGTTGGGTATAATTTGTCATCTTCTGGATTTTTCTTTTTATATCTCCATTGTGTCATTTAACAAGTTTTATAAAGTTCTTCTTAAAACTACAAGTAAGTATACTAGCTGGGTAGAATTCTACCCAGCCTCAGACAACATGTACATGTGTTTGTCATTACTGTTATGTGGTGCATCTAAGAGAGCAGTTGCTACAAAGGGCTACTCAGTAATTCTTTCTCCTCATCCTCATTCCCATTTCCTCTCATTGTAGATGATAGCACTCGAAGTTAACTACAGTTACAATTTTTGAACAACTAGTGGTCGGTGGTTACCATGCTACACTGGACATATAATTCAATTTCTTAAGTTTTTATAAAATTTTATGCTCATCATTGACAAACTAAACATGAGACATTCTCTTACTTCACAAACGTTAAAACATTCAATGGCCAACAATGAGCATTTACTACCTATAAATTTCAATGGGAGGTGGAAGAGTCAAAGATCGATATTGCAGTCCCGAGATTACAAATGAGTAGAACGAGCTCTTCACAAATAACTAGAATGTAGACAAATCTTCCACTGCTAAATGATACCTACATGCTCTGAGATTTAAAGTGAGCAGAAATTGTGACTGGTTAAATGCTTCCTTTTGAGGTGCAAAAACAATGGAACGTTAAATGATAAGTGTAACACAGAGATTGAAAGAGGGGTTTTTCTCTTCAAATTCACGTGTTGAAACCTTCATCACCATGTGTTGAAATTAGGAGATGGGGCCTCTGGGGGGGTCAGTTAGGTGAGGAGAGCAGAGCCCTTGTGAATGGATGATGCCCTCACAATGATCGCTTCAGCCCTGTGAGGGTGCAGCAAGGAGGCACCATCTGTGAAACAGAAAGTGGGCCCTCATGAGACACACTATCAGAGTACACTGAGGCCTTGAACTTGGACTTTCATCTTCCACAGCTATGAGAAGTGAAATTCTATTGTTTAAAAAGAATCCAAGGTAGTTTGTTATAGCAAGTCAAACAAAGACAGTACAGTCAGCATATTTCCTTTGTTGTGAGGATATTGTTAAAGTTAATGGCCATTCATACATGATTGTCTTATAACATTTAAGCAAAAACTTCTGTGGCTGGTATTTTTTAATATTTATGTGACAAGACATATAAATTCCTTTAATTTTGAAATAGAAATCCTTGGCTGACCTACCAGTATAGATTCCTTTAAGTTTATTACTGTTACCATCAAATTGGTGCAATCATCTAGTTATTTATTGTTACTTTGCTCTAAATTCTTATGTGGTAGAGTCACAGTTTTCCCAGTAGAGCAGGAACTGGACAGGTATGCGTTTTGAATTTATGAAACCTGTCTATAAGCTTTCATGCATTCAGCAACTTTTGGTGTGTTTTATATTACTTGCAGTATCATGTGCTTCAAAGATAATGAATAAAAAGCAACTTTTTGTCTGTTAAAGAATTCCCTGGGACTATGAACTCCATGAAACATTTAGGAGCAAAAGATCTATTTCCTCTGGGTGAAAGGATGGTTTGTATCAGTCTTTAAACTATCAGCTGCAAGAGAATTCAGAACAGAGTGACGCTGCGCAAGACACTGAGACCTAGAAATATTTAGGTTTGCTGCAAATCCATTTGATGTCAACAAATTGCTTAGAACTGTGGACGCAATCAACATTCAGGAAAACAAAGGATACATTCAATCTGATGTCAAACCTTAAGTGGAATAATCAAGATCATTTTAGGAAACACCTACAAGAGAATCAATAAGACTGATATGAGAAGTTGTACAAAGCACTGAGCTCCCATAAAATACCCACCCAATGCTACATAGTCTGCAAAAATATCTGGTACAAACTAAATAAGACTGAATAGGGATATCTACCTGCATTTAGAGCATTATGTTCTAAAGACAAAAACATGGGTCTATTTATGTATGTTTAACCATGTCTATTCCTATTTGTACCCATCAGTCATATACATATCTAGAAAGAGAATGACTACTAAATCCAAAGATCTCTATCAACAACAGCATAAATAGTTTCCAGGCATAAAATTTAATAAGCATATCTTTTAAAAGTAAAGGATAAAGTTTATATTTGTTTGGTAGTTTTAAAAATACACTGATTAAGAACAAAGGGAACATTGGTAAATATTTTATTAAAACTTGCTCTGTTGATGAAATTTTTCTTTTTCATCAGTATTATTTGTCCTATTTTACATATTTCAAAATTTATTTAATTAGTTCTCAGTGTCTATCTAGCCTGTACTAAATAGGGAAGCAAAGTGCAGATTCAAAAGAAAATTCTCACAGTCCTTTTTCTTGTGTAAGGTAGTATATAAGAGGGGAAACAATACTCACCTAAAAAGTTACATAAATAGTAATTTTTAAAGTGAGTGCAAATAATATTCTGTATGGTGGACATTTGAAAAGTTGAAAGAATTCTAAGATATGTGAAGGGTAACATATCATAGCTTGCAGGCTGAAAAATTCTCATGTGAATGTCTTACACACCAAAAGTTGGAAGATTTATTTATAAAAATATTATTTAAAATGATTGCAAAAATTATGCAACAATGTAATAAAAACTTTCCTGCAAAATAAATACTTTTCTACTTCACTCACTGGGCATTGACTATGGTACCATCTGCCCATTTCCAAGACTCTTACTTTGCAAAGTTCACCCAGTGCTCGGAGGTTCTTTCATACTGCTTCATAAATTCCTTTCACAACACACAAGACCTCATCCTTTAATATTTCAGAGTACACTGATGAACACACTTTGACCTGAATCACTCTATCCTTTATGATTCATGCTCTAACATGCATGCCCTAGCAACAAACAATTGGCATCCAAATATTGGCATTTAAATTAGCATTAACAGAGAGATTTCCAGTTTGCTCTTTTACTTAAATATCTCTAAATAGTTGGAGTTAATTGAGTCATTGAAATTCTGTGAGCTACACTGTCTCTGTCTTTAGAGATGACTTTCATCTCTTACTTCAGAAATCAATAAGGGGGATTTATTTGACTTTCCTTTAAGTTCAAAGTGGCAAGTCATTGATATATGCTGGTTACAGAGGGAAGGCAAAAGATTATGAACTGCTCCAATACTAAATCTGCTTCTATGGCAGCCTCATGACTGAGCAGTTTCTACAGGAACTGATAACATCTGTTCTTCAAGGGAACAGGAACTAATGTCTGTATTTGTTCTGTGCATAGTTCCCTTCTAACAATCATAGGCGGGTCGCAGCTCAAAAGAACTTAGTGGAAAGTATAAGGGCTGTTAAAATAGGAAAATTCAGTGATAAACTAATCTTATTAGATCCCACAGTGAGAATGTCACTGTGGTTGTATGTTTCCTCACATAATCAGAGATCAAACCAACTTCCAGAGAAATACGATTTATTACAGTAAAAGAGAGTGAAGGATAGGTTCAGTCTCTCCTCTTATCAGCTCCTTGTGCTTCAGTTGGCTTCTCACACCACACAATCACACCTCTCCCACCTTTTGTCTGTCATTGCCTACCTGGAGACAGCGGTCTCCTTCACTTTCGGGGCAAGTTGTCATTCTCATGAGGAGGACAGGGCAGATGTGGGGCAGCCTATTCCAGCACAGTTTTTAACTGTGTTGTGACCCAGACAGGGTGATGAATTCAGTTTGTTGGGTTGCAACCATTATTTTGAGCAGCTTCACTGAGACATAATTTATACATTACACACTGATCTCTTAAAGTGTATAATTCTTTCTGTATATTCACAGAGTCCTGCAACATCTCCACATTCTGGTTGCAGAACATTTTTCTAACCCCCCAAAGAAATACTATACTCCCCATCACTCTCATCTTTTATGTGAGTTACATTCTCATTGCTGGGACAAGATTCCCAATGCCCACAAGGTAAAGGAGGAAAGGGTCAGTTTGGCTTAGTTTGTAGAGGTTTCAGCCTCCAGTTGGCTGGTTTCAAGGGAAGGTGACGTGGTAGAGGGGCAGAGAGACAATTATAAAATTAAAAATGTAGCAATCATAAAGTCTGAAGTTTGAGAGCACCTTCACAATGGCTGGGCAAGCATTGAAACAGCAAGGCTTCTTTTCCCTTTTATGCCATCCATGCTATAAGCCTTTTGGATAGTGACAACCACAAGCAAAACTGTGGAAAACCAGTTCATGGAATACAGCTTTAATCACAGCATTCCACCCTTAATCCACATTCACATATCCTAGATCCAGCCACCTCTGAAAAACCCCACCTATGACATGAGGCTTCGAGGGGATATCTAGATACACACTATAACACCCTCCCTCCCCAGCTCTAGATAACAACTCTACATCTATATAGATTATCTATTTTGGGAACTTCACATAAAAGAAATCATATAATCTGAGGTCTTTGTGACTGGTTTGTTTCATTTTAGCATGATGTTGTCAAAATTTGTCTAGGTTGTAGTAGGATGTGTCAGTACTTAATACTTCATATCACTGAATAGTATTGTATTGTATGGTTATATCACATTGTATTTGTTCATCAGTGATTGGCATTAGGTTGGTTACAACCTTTGCATAATATTGCTGTGAAACTAATGTTCAAGTTTGTGTGTAGTTATATATTTTCATTTCTCTTGGATAAATAGCTATGGTTGGAAATTTTAGGTCACTTCATAACTATGTTTAAGATTTTCAGGAACTGAAGAACTGTTAAAGTACTACCTTTACTAGAATGAGAACACTATGATAATTATTCCCCTTTTGCAAAGGAAAACGGAAGCTTAGAGAATAAAGTTGCTCGCCAAGGTCGCATATTGTTGAGGGCAAATGCTGCAAGTAAAAAGCAGATCTGTCTCTCAGTGTCTGTGCTCCTGGCCACACAGAGCCGGAGAGCTGGCTGGCCTACCCATCTTCTTGTCTGTCTCAAGATAGTGCCTAAGGGACTTTTGCATGCTGGGTTTTGTTGTTAGATAACTTGGAATTTTAATTTGGAGTTTTCAGTGCCTCTTAAATAATTATGAGAAATCCCTGTGTCTGGGGTTTTTGTTTTTTAAATTCCCATAGAAAAGAAATGTGAAGAGACTCAATAGTCTTTCCTTTTCGTATGAGCAATTTGTTTATTACTAATAGGAAAATATTGTCAAGGAACCTTTTTTTAATTTCAAAATCCAGCTTGATTAGAGAGCTTTCCACAGCTGCTCCTCAGGGATGAGAGGAATTAGTAGTCCTCTAGTAAAGTTGAGAAATGGAATGACTTCACTACCTAATTGAAAGTTACTTGGGGAAAGACTACAGCTTCCTCTTTTGAAGTCTCAAACCCTCCAGGAGCTCTTGGGAAACAACAAAGAAACTAACTGTCCTAAGGAGTCCCCTGCTTTCTATGAGTTTTATAACCAATATATGTAGATTCACAGATCCCTTTTTATAATTCTAAGATGTCCTTCCTCCTTTCAGGACCTGTGGGCCAAATTCTGTAAACCCTGATCCGGGTCAGTAGTTCACGACCATGGCATGACACCTGTGTCTAAAGCATTGGAACAGTGCACAGCAAAGCATTTGGTGATACTGAAAGTCAAAGAACCAAAGTTTGTGAATTGTTTCTCAAAAATTAAATAAATTCAACAGTGTCCTTGTAACACTATCACTGTTGGTCATTGCATTTTCAAAGTTTTTTTGTAAATGGGTGAAAATAGGGTAAATTTAAATCCAGTCATGTTGTCTGAAGATGGCAGAAATCTTTAGTATATCATTATGATGAAAATGAATGATTAGTGTGCTTACATTCATGTGTTTTCTTAAAATCTAAAATTTGAGAGCAACTTCAAGAATTCAACTCCTTGAATCCCAACTTCAAGAATGTGCAATGAATATCTAATATTGAAACTTATAGTAAAATACCCATTGTCATTAACTTCCTTCAAAATTCTCCCCCTCACATGGAATACAACTTTCTCTATTTTCTTGATGCTTTCTGAAGCAATTCTGGTAGTTCTTTCATGTGAGAGTCTTTACTAGGTGTGATCAATAATGCAGTGATGGAAAAGTAGGCTCATAAAAACATTACAAGGTGTCCTCATCCACTTTATTCACTGGTCGGACACCAAGTGACTTCCTGCTCTTCTCCAGAGTCAAAATTCACATGAAACGTAAATGTTTTAATCTATTTAAGCCGCCCAGGCAGCTATGATGATACACTTAAGGACATTCACAAAAGAAGACTCCTAGAACTGCTTCAGAAAGTGACAAGAACAATGGAATAATTGTGTTTGAAGACAGAGGGAATATTTTGAGAGGGATTAATGGTAATGTGTCTTTTACTGTAATAAAATTTTAAAATTTGATCATTAACTATATTTTTATTCACACTTTATTATATCTATATATCTCATGCAATGGACCTATATGTACAACCATAAGAAAAATACTCAAACTCCAATAAACAGACATTTAAAAAACATAAACAGATAATTTACAAAAGAAAATAAAACAAAATGTTAGTACTTGAAGAAATTTAATTCTACTATACACTGTATGCTAGATTCATATTTATTTTTAACTACTTGATTATTCATATAGAAAAATATCCTTGTACAGAATACATCTACTCAGTTTGTTCATCTATGCAAATCATATGTGAGTGTCTACTGTCTACAAGGATACAGTGGTTCACAAAATAGGTCATGCATGTGTGATCTGTTATGTGTAAGTTTGTATAAACCATGGAGTGAGTGATAACTAACTACATACATAATAGATATAGATTAAAATTCCCGCTAAAGAGAAAAACATGTGATGAAAGAGAAAGTAGCTGAGTTTGATGGGAGGACATCAACTCTAGATAAGCACCAAAAGCTCATAATCACAAGGAAGAATTCAAAGATGAAGTCCTTTTTCTGGTGAAGGGAGCCTAAGAGAAGTGTGGCAAAAGCACATGTGAACTAAACCTGGAAGAATGGGTGAAAATTGGATATACAGAAAAGCACCAGGTAGAGTGACTAGAAGTAGAAAAAGAGAGAGGTGTGAGAGCTGAGGAATATGGTGGTGTTAGAAGATATTCTGTTGACTTAAAGCAGAAGACAGCAAGTTGAGGAACCGGATGGTAAGACTAGGAGAGACCAAATATGATGCATTCTCAGATTCGAGAGGAAAAATTACTTCCATTTAGATAAGTCCAGATTTTGCACATCTGCAAAATCTAATGTCTTGTCTGTCCTTCAGTGAGTATATCCTGTAATTCATGTAGTTCATTATTAAAATTTACCCCAAAAGACAAATGGTTTCAGCTGGTTTCCATAAGAACAAGGTCGGGGCCAAAAGCAAACATTTCCCTTCTAATATACAGATGCTAACTGCACATATGTCAAAAGTCAATAAAGCTTTTAAATGCTTAAAAAGACTGGCTCGTTACAGACAAGTAATGGAGAGCCCTTTAGAGCTTTCAATGATACAAATAGCCTGCTATGGCACGCATGCCGTAGGTTCACCACCACTGTTATAGATGATCAGGATACCTTGAAAAGCAGAGCTGTAACAGGAAAAACAGTGTTAGACTTAAGAAAGCTTAGTTCCAGAGATTTTCTTTTTCTTTACCGGTGGTGAAACTGAGGGACTCTCGCAGCTGAGGTAAGTGTTCGACCCTTGAGCACTCCCCCGGCCCTACAAACTGATTCTGAAAGAAGCTCAAGAACTAACAAAGGCAGAGATTTTCAAGGCATTGCTTCCAGGGGCAAGCACTGACTTAGAAAGTCTCAAATTTCCAACAAAATAGATATAATAAATCCAAACATGAAGTCTGCATTATATTCCAGTGACCAAAAGAAAATAAGATGGCATTGGAGAAAAGTACTTTGTGAAGAAGAAATTTGGAAAACACAATGTATATGATCCCATATAAACAGTAACAATATGTGAATATGTACAGGAAATATTTAGAAGTACATAAATATCTTCACAAGTTGTCTTTGAGGGAGCAGGAATAGTTTTCATTTTTATGTGAATTAATTTCATAATGTCTTAATTTGCTAAAATAAGTAGAAATAATAGGCTGTCATAGTAGCCCACTGTCATGCCATAAGTGTACTTTTGTTCTTTCACTGGGCCCAAACTCACTCTGCAGAGCACATTTCTTTTCCTACCTATAATAAATGTAAAACCTCATTACTTTTGTACATGCCTTGATTGATACTTTGCTCAGAGACTTTGTACATGGACTTCTCAGCAATACTGAAATGTCAGGGCTCTGGCAACTCTTAGAGTTGGACTAAATGCATTTTGCATAAAGAAATGTGCATGAGTCTTTTGGGGGCCAGGTGCGGAAATTATGATTTAAATCTAGATTTCCCCCCTCAAAGCCTCCTGTGCTCATAGGTAGGGCTTTGGGGAGGTGACTGGATCATGGGGGCATGATACTCATCAATTAACTAGGTCACCGATGAGTTTACGACTAAATGTGATTTGGGAAGTAAAGCCTAGTAGGAGGAGGCAGGTTACAGGGGTGTGATCTGGAAGGGTCTATCTCCTTCTCTCCTCTCTTGATGCCTGTCTCTCTGCTTCTCATTGCCATGTCATGAGCTGTTTCTAGGCTGCCATGCTTGTCTGTCTTGGAAGCAGCAGCCTATGGACTGAAATCTCCATAAACTGTGAGCCAAAACAATCCTTTCCTCCTTTAAGTTTTGGGTATCGAGGGTTGTGTCTGAATGATGAGAAAATAACTAAGATATTAAATGCAAAGCATAATTCTGAACTGGAACCTCTGAGGATAATTAGAAAACCTGAATTGAGACAAATGACGAATGGGGAAAAGTTGTGAAATACAGTCTGAAGTAGATGAGGCCTGCGGATCAGAAGGTCATGATGCATCAGTCTTTACTACCTGGATTTAATTTTAGCTAGAAAGGGAAATGCTGGTGCTGCTATAAATAGTACTATTTGAGAATGACAGACATGAAAAGAATTGATTCTCAAATAAGTCACGAATAATAGGTGCTTCCTATTTGGCTCTTACACTTTTCTACAAATTGGGGTTGTTTCAAATTTTTGAATTGTATATAAGCAAATTATTATAGTTAATTTATCAGTATTATAAATAAATGAAACTTTATAAAATCTTTTTGCATATTCAGGGATTTTTTTTCTCAACTCTGAAAGAAAATCTCCAATTATGGAATTCTGAGGACCTCAAGAATGCCAAAACTATTTAAATTACACTTGACTGTTATCAATTTTACACCAAGGATGAAAACTATTAGGGTTCAAAATATTTAATTCCTATTAAACTTAGACTTATAAATATTTAATTCCCAACCCTAGATAATGAAAAACTTGAGGGGGAATATAAGAGCAAGTCCTGAATAAAAAAGTCATGAAAAGAAAATATAGGGAAATCAATATTCCAATCAAATAATTCTATTCTTATGATTTTTACTTAAAAGAAAAAGTAGTAGATGTATCCCTTATTTGCTTTCCAATATCTAGGAAATTTGAGATGAAAACTGACTATCTGCATGACTTTCCTCCATTCCAAAACATCAAGTAGATTTAAAAGTCAAAGTGCAATCAGAAATCCAATGTTATGTTTTAATCCAAGTTTTTCAAAATGTTCACAAAAAATCTACTTTTAACTCAGCCCCTCACAGTGCTCCTTCTGGAGCTAAACACATTAAAAATGCTCTGTGACCTTGTGGTGAACAATAAGTTGGGAGAGTGGGAGCAAGAAAAGTCAGCACCAAAATAAAGTCACTTTTCGGAAGAGAATATTTCAATATTTTTCTGTAATCAGTGACAGTTTTTATGGCTTTCAGGGATACTGTGATGGATATTGGTTTTATTTGAAGTCAAAAGTTAGGTTCTGGTAAAAGAAGTAATAGTAATTCTCTTTGGGGATCATCTTGAAGTGTAAAATGAGCAAATGTTAAAACATCAAACTTCGTATATGTTTTACTCGAAACAATAAAACCATAGTGGCACATCAACAAACATTGGAAGATAAAAAAGAAATAATAGGAAATAGCAGAAAATCTATTACATGTATTCTTTTCACCTGGAAATATGCACAAATAATTTCATCATCTTGAGTCAACTTTGCTGAAAGTGGGTGTACAAATGATGGATGTTCTCTTTTAGGTCTAAACTCTGAGTAGACCTTTAATTTAATTTTAGATTGTGTTCTTTGAAGTTCTCCCAAGGTGAGATTTCTTTGGAGAACTTTTCCTCTTCTGTTATGGATTATATTTGGACGTCCCCCAAAGCCTAGGTGCACACGAGTGGGGCTTTTAGAAGGTGGCTGAATCATGGGTGTGTGATACTGGATTATGAATATGTGGTAACTGAATTAGTCCACTGGTGGGTTTAGCATAGTTCTGGGTGTGGACAATGGAAAGGTCACCCTGGGTGTGGGTGGCATCAAACAACAGGCTTGTAGCCTAGATGGAATAAAAAGGAAAAGGAAGGTTCCACACTTGATTCTTTCTGCCTTCCCTGCAAAGGTTGTTTCTTCTCTGCCAAGCCTCCTGGCCTTGGAGCCAGCTGACTATAATCTAAAACCTCTATAGACTCCGAGCTAAAATAAGCTGTCCTCATTTACTTGTGGGTGTTGGTTATTTTGTTCCAATAACGAAATGTAACCAATATTGATTTTAGTACCAGAAAATTGAGGTCATTACCATGACAGTATCCAGCTATCTGGTCCAGAAGGATTTGGACCTAGCTTGTGGGAAGAGTTTGTAGTCCTGGAGATGCTGGCTGAAAAAATATCCCTGAAATGTTGTGAGCTAAACTTCCTAAGAGATTCTTTTCAGTGCTCAGAAGATCAGAATGCTGATAGAAATGCAGCCAGTAAAGACCAGACTCAGGATATTTCAGTTAGGAACAAGGACTCCATTGGAAATTGCAATCCCAGCCATGTGTTATTTTGATAGAAAAATTGTCTCCATTTTCCTTGTGCTTTGAGATTTTGTGAGACACTGAGATTAAGGGTAGTGGACTAATGAATCTGGCAGAAGAAACTTCAAAGCTAATGTTGAGGTGGTGGCACGGCTACAGTTGGGAACTTTTAGGTAGCTGTACCTTAAGAAACAAGAGCAAATGTCCTAGCAAAATGATTTAACAAATTTTGAGTTTTGTTAGCAAGGAAACTTTAGTAAAGTTATGGACTGCAAAAAGTAGAGCAGAGCAGAACTTGGATGCTATGATTGGCATTAAAAATCCAAATACTTTGGAACAGGATAATAGAAAAAATGGCCTGATGGCACTGCAAAAAGCATCAAGACTCCATCCTTTCTTCCTCAAAATTGCAAAGGTGACTTTGCTTTGAGAAGAGAGCCTCAAAGCATCATGTTCCAGTGCAGTGGTGGTCCAGGTAAATTGTCAGGATTGCGTTTATGGTGCTCAGCAATCTAGGCACATAACCCCGATTGCAGGAAACCAGGCTGCTGGTGCAGCTGGTGCAGACCTCAGTGTGCTGGATTTATGTACAAGCAGCATGCAAGAGTTGAAGGATCAAGGTTTTCACTCAGATTTCAGCAAAAGGCCTTGGAGGCCAGGAAGTGTGCCCCTGAGAGGGCAGTGCATGCAGCTGTGAGGTTGAAACAGAAAGTGCAGTGGAGAGTCCAGAAATTTAGAGAAATCAGGAATCTGGATCTTCTGAGGGAAGTTACACATTTAGAGAAACCAAGAACGTGGATCTTCTGAGCAAAGCTGACCCAAAAGTGAGCAAAGCTAGCCCAAGAGAGAAGCTCTGATGGCTATAACCATCTGCAGTGGCATAGGAGCAGAGCTACCCAAGCCCTTTGGAGTTCACATCTTGCCAAAACTTGCCCCAGGTGTTGGACATGAAACTACAGGACTTGATGATTGTCCTGTTGGATTTTAGACTTGTTTTGGTTCCATTCCTTTCGATCCCAGTATTTCTACCTTTTGGAATGGAAATGATTACCTGGTGTCATTTTATGTTAGAAGCATTTAACTTTCTTTTCATTTTTACATGGGCTTACAGCTGAGTTTGTCTTAAATCTCGGAGGAGACTTTAGACTTGGATTTTTCATAATGCTAACTGTTAGGAATTTGGCAAGTCTTAGAGATGGACTAAATGCACTTTGTGCAAAGGGATGTGCATGAGTATTTTCAGGTCCAGAAGAGGAATGTTATGGCTTGTATCTAGGAGTCCTCCAAAAGCCTCATGTGATCATAGGTGGTTGGGTCATGGGAGTGTGATATTGGATCATAAATATGTGATGACTAGATTAGTCCCCTGGTTCAGCATAGTTCTGGGTGTGAATAATGGGAAGGCTCACCGTGTATGTGAGTGGCACCAACCAATAGGCTTGTAGCTTGCATGGAATAAAAGGAAACAAGGCTCCATGCTTGCTGCTCTCTGCCTGCTCTGCAGTGAACTTTTCCTCTTGGCCACACCCCCCTGCCATGCCTCCTTGCCTCGGAGCCAGCTAACTCTAGACTGAAAGCTCCACAAACTGTGAGTAAAATAAACCTTTCCTTTTTGAACTTGTGAATATTTTGTCTCAGCAATGAGAAAGTAACTAGTACATCCTTTTCTGTTTGAAAGACTTTTTCTCATTACCTGGACCAATTTGTTACAGTGTTTTTCCTTAATTTGTATTTAATTTGTCAGTATCTCAAACTGGAATGCTGGATGCTGCAATGTCCTAGTCAGTGATGGAAACACTTCATAAAGCTCTCTAATATTAAGTTGGTGTGACTGTCTGCAATTCAGTTAACTGATTTTGGTTGGTTGGCTTGGGTTTTATTTCAGATCCTTTAATGTCATATTCAACTCAACCAAGTGCTGTACTCTAAATTATTTGCTAAAAATGTCTCAATCATTTTCTAAATATGGTCTCTGGGACTAAGGAAAGAAAAAATCAATAATCACAAAATCTCCATATGTCATGTATTTTGAATGAAGGCAGCTATGTTGTATGATAAGAGTTTAGTACTTGGATTTGAAGTGGAAATAAGCTCATGATCTGCCATTAGCTGCAGAAGGGGTCCAGAGGCACATTCACCAGCTGCCTAGAGTGTTGCTTCTGAGTGTTGCCCCAAACTTTTACTCTTGCCTATTCTTTCAATTGTCTCTTGGGCAAATCTTCAGGAAGATGATTAATAAGAAGAAGAACAGTACTATTTACTCAGTAAGTGCTTGTCCTAATTCTCGCAGCAGTCCTTTAAGGTATGTATAATTATCTCCCCTATCTTTTTAAATTATTTTAAAGATAAAAGAACCAAAATATTTAATAAACACACAGACATAAACAAAACAACATAAAAACAATAAAAACAAGGTGATAGGAAATTAACAATGGTTGTTGTATCATCAAATGGGTTACTCAGATAAATAAATATAGGCATGTAAGATTGATCAAACAATATTGTATCTCTAGTGTAAGAACCTGAAAGAGTAAATATAATCTAAAATGTACAGTAGATTTTGTGAAAGGGGAAGAAACTGCTCAAAAGGAAAGAACAACTGGGATGAGGGAAAAGAGAAAAGAAAGAAAGAAAGAAAGAAGAGAAAAATATGTGTATATGTATACACAAGATAGCTAAGATAATTGTACTACTGATTTCTATTGTTTTATTGAAAAGAGCAGTTTATAGCTCCCCTAGTTTGTGAATAAGGAAAGCTAAGCTGGAGCTAACCCTCACAAACATCCCAAGGAGGCCATTTAATACAACCAGCATGCTAAAATGCACTAACATGCTAGAACATGTTAGAACAACAAGCATGCTAGAACCAGTGTGGTCTCCCGAGAACATGAGTACTGTCTTCTGAATGCTGCAACCATTAGCAACTGCAGTTACCTTCCTGAGTGAGTGCCATGTGCCCCAGCCCCAGAAGTTCAACACAAATAATTGCACCATGGTTGGAGTCTAATAGCTCACATTGCTCATTTCTGAACACGGGGCTATGAGTTGATGTAAAATTGAAAACACGAAATAGATAAAATAGGGTAGAATACAATAAGAAGAAGAGAGTGGAGGCAGAATGAATACCTTCTATTGAGGAAGAATCATGTTACCTAAAATTTCCTGAGAATGAATTCCAGTTATCTAGACAGCATATATATTTTCAACCTTGGGGCTGGGGATTTAGCTCAGCAGCACAACACCTGCCTGGCAAGCATGACATCCTGAGTTCAATTCCCAGTACTGGAAAAAAAAAAGAAAAGAAAAGAAAAAAAAGAAACTACATATTTTCAACCTCACTAAGACAATATGCTAGACAAAGCAGACATGAATAGTAAGAATCTTTATTTTTTTGAGAAAAAATGCACCTATAGATATATCAAATATAAATATAGGGTATCAAACAATTTAAAATTGGGTTATATAAGGTATCCTAGTTATTCAAGGGATTTTTTACACTGTCTCATCTTGTCTCTAGTAAGATATCTTCTCTTTGGTATGCATGGGTGGGGTCTCTGCGTGGCCCACTCAGGATTTCTTCTGCTCCTTAGACAGCAGAGTAATCGCTTCAACATCTAGTGGAAGGCACTCCTCAAGCTCAGACAGGGTGCAGTTTGTGGTCAGAAGGAGTGCCCTCCTTCTCTGTCTCCACTCGTGAGATCCAGATGGTCTCTGCTGTGCTTGTGTTTTGGCTGTCAGTCACCTGGCTCATTGTCTGCCAGGAAAAGAATGAATTGCATACATGTAATATTGACAACCATGAAGTCAATATTTA
>NW_004955413.1:5503715-5524176 GCF_000276665.1 Chinchilla lanigera | reverse complement strand
AACTCACGACCTCGCGCTTGCCAGGCAGGCGCTGTGCCACTGAGCTAAATCCCCAGCCCCTTTCACTCATTTATGGAACTCAAATCTTTTTACCTGAAATGGCCCAAGAATAAATGCAGAGTTTCAGCACTGATCAACACACACACACACACACAAACACATGCACATGCGTGTGCACTTGCATCTGCAATTTTTTATAATTATTATAATTATGCCTTCTCTTTGTTCCTGTCCTCCTCTCTCTTATGATGCTCCTTCATATTTTCCCTACATCTCCTCTCTGAGTTCTTTCCTTGCTGTCTTCCTTGTCCCCCTGCTAGTCATCAAACACCCAGCATCCAGCTCTGTTTTGTAGCACAGTGTGACTCTGCTGTCCATCTGGGAACCCCGCTGGGCTATTCTTGCACCCTTGGGAAGCGTCTCTGTGCTCACTTGAGCAAGATCCTTTCCCTTAAGCATCAGAGGCATCCCGGGGAACTGGATGACATCTTCATTTCCTGCTGGTTTGCACTTGGGCAACTCTTGACAGTTATCATGTTCTTGATGACTGACCTGAGCCATATGAAGAGGGGAGTGTTTGCATAGTTGAAACTTTTCTCCCTCTACTGTTTCAGAAAACACAGAGACTTTGCTTGGGTCATTTTTCTTAATTTCTTTCTCATGTTTCTGATTTTTGTCATCATCCTTGTACTTCCTTCACCATCTTTTAGCTTTTCTAGACAGGTGTGAGGCACTTTTACCAGATGTCCCACTGCAAGCTGCACTCTCAGTGTCCTCATCTTCCCAGGCCAGGACATGCTTACTTTGGGATCCTGTTTTGGTTCATCTTGGATTTGATATGGTCTGGTGATGCATGTACTTTTACTTTGCACCCCCCTGTGCCTTTGTTAGGAGGCAGGAAGTGGAGTTAAATAACCTCAGTTGAAAGTCATGTCTTCCCAGGAACTTGTGTTCTCACGGGGAAATGCGTCCTCACAAGTGAGATACTCTGCAGAGATATTTTCATAAGAACTTGATTCGGAAAT
Organism: Chinchilla lanigera; assembly: GCF_000276665.1. Lineage (NCBI taxonomy): Eukaryota > Metazoa > Chordata > Mammalia > Rodentia > Chinchillidae > Chinchilla > Chinchilla lanigera. The sequence goes on along the minus strand of NW_004955413.1, from coordinate 5,523,151 downwards.
GGCACCCTTTGTATCACAGTAATCACTGCTGGAGGATGAGGACCCCATGGAAACGAAGGGAGGACAGGGAACTCTTCACCAACAGCAAAAGCTTCAAAAAGAAGAGAGATGCTGCTGAGGGAAGAAGTGTCAAGTACCAATGACATGATCCATTCTTTTTTGATTGGGAATTATCTCACTCAGACAAAAGTTCACCCTGTGTTGCAATCTCTTAATTTTATGGAAAAAAAGGTAAAACAAAATCTCATAACAAAATAATAGGAAACTAACAATAGGTAATACATTACATATTGTTATCTTTAAAGTAGTTGCTCAGGGTGCAAGATGTGGACATAAAACTTTCTCTAACTGATATTAGCACAAACCTTCCTTTTTAACGAACTATGAGACATTAATAGTATAACTGGCGGGCATCTTTTCCCCTTTTCCCTACTGTCCTTTCCTCTTCCAGCCATCCCAGTTCCTTTTTCCTTTCGAACAACTTCTCATTTCACAGTATCTATTGTACATTTTGTTCCTTCTTTACTCTTTCAGTTTCTCATACCAGGGGGACAGTATGATGTTTACACATGCGAATCTGATTTATTTCACTTGTGAATGTGGTCTCAAGTTACCTATAAAATATGGTCTCCACTTACCTCCACTTACCAGAAGTCTCAAATTTGTCCTTCTTTACAGCTGAGTAGTACTCATTGTATAAAAATACTACATTTTTTTATTCATTCCTCAGCTGATAGACATTTGGCTTGTTTCTAAGATTTAGCTATTACAAATTGTGCTGCTATAAACATAGGTTCTCATATATCGCTGTGGTATGATGTTTTTAATTCTTCTGGGAAGATACCCAGAAGGGGAATAGGCAGAACAGAAGAGGCAGGTTCTGCTAAACATATCATTGAAAAACCAATCTCTCTACTAAATGCTTCCACCTGCTCCCACTCCACATTTTTCCTATTAGTTGAAATAACTTTCATCAAAATATGATGCTGGTATAAAATCTTAAAGCTACAGTAAAGTGTAAGGATGACAATCGATAAACCTATAGTCTCTCCATCCAGAGGTGTGGATAATGGGTCATTAAAACATTCTGTTGGATTTCCTTATAGTCTTATTCTCTTCTTTACACATGCATATATGTACACATGTATATTATGTGTATATGTACACATATACTGTATGTATAGATGACACATAAACAGATTATTACACTTCATGACAAATCTACAATAAACACATATGTTTATTTGATGATTCTTGTCCATAAACCTCTAACTATGTCTCTCATTATATTTGTATACATGTTATTTTTGGACCAAATGTCACAAATACATTGCAGTCTTAAGACAGTTGATACTGAACTGCTTTCCATATAAGTTACAGCCATTTACATGCTTATGTTCCCACTGTCAAATGACACATTTAGTACAATATTTTTTGTGATGCCCTGCTTATAGCTGCAGGTGGAAGAGCGTGAGACACACATACATACACTGTCATGCCCTGCTCTGGAGACTACCCACCTGAAAGGTGGCCTCCAATTCCTAGAACTTAAACAGGACATGTAGGAAATCCTTCAGTTTTAATCCTCACTGTTAAAATTCTAATGGTCATAGTGTCTTTTCTTGGGCTCTTGGTTACCCAGACAATATCAGACACAAGTTATAGCCAGAAAAGCAAACAGAGAAAAAAAGAGGATAGAAAATCACAGGACATTTCTCCTTAGTTTCAAAATATTTTGTGCACACACCATGCAAGCTGAAGCAGATCTCTCACCAGGGCAGAAAGATGGATGTCTAAACTAGTATAAACTACCTATTCTGGAAGCAAGATCATCCACAATAAAGCTTCTCCATGTTTTCCAAATAACAATATGTTCTGGATTTATAATGTTTTAATTCTGAAGCCAGTAAGATTATTGACTATAAGAACAGAGACATTTTCTAAAACTCATTTTAGTTAATGGAACTTAGAACCTAAATATGTAGAGGAAAAAGTTTCTAATTTCAAAGTTAAGCTTGTAAGCTGTGTAAACTTGACAGGGCCTTGAGACTTTGACCTATTGGTAAAACGTTATTCTATTTTTGTGTTGTTTTGATTTTTGAGTCTGGAGTTCAGGCTTTCTGTGTGATGTAGAGCTCACTATGTGTCTCAGGCTGGCCTCAAGCTCTTGCTGCTCCTCCTGCCTCAGCCTCCTAAGTGCTGAGATTAGAGACACATGTCATCACATCTAGTCTGATTCAATACTCTTAGTGTGTTTTTGAAAGTGTTTCCTGTATGAAAGTAATATATGTAATATAAAGTAATATATCAGTAGACTCAATAAAGCCTAATGTGGTAGGTTTCATCTAGTTCATTAGAGGTCTGACTAGAACTAAAAACTGAGGAAGACAGATTTTGCTCTGCCTGAACATCTTGGGGCTTGCTAACATTCTTTCCTCCTCTGATCTGGCTGAAACTTATCCATCATCTCTCCTACTTTTAGACCTTAAAATTCAGACTAGAACTTTACCATGGGCTCTCCTGAGTCTCCAACATGCAGATGGCAAATATTGGGAATTTTCTGCCTCTGTAATGGCATAAGCCAGTTACCTATATTAATTTCTTTTTTTGTGAATGTAAGATATCTTACTAGTTCTATTTCTCTACAGAATCTAAACCATTTACTTTTAATTGTTTTAAATGATAAAAATAATTTGAAATTATAGAAGGAGACCTTTTATGTCACAAGACATAAACTTGAGACATTGTATACTGACAGTCCAACATGGTATCTGAGGTATTCTCACAATCACCCCAATTACGAGAAAATAAGATGACTTCAACTGTGTGATATCTGCCACAATATATGAAAATTATCAGTCATGAAAGGCAAAGAAAGACAGAAGTACATCACAGACTGCAGATAACTAAAGAGAAATCAACTAAGTCAATATGTGAGTGTAGATAGAATCATACAGAGTAGGAAAAGAGTGGGAGAGTCAGGGAAATTCCAGTACTGTCTTCATCTTAGTTTATGGCATTGCATCCATGCTAACATTCTGGTTCCACTATTATATTATGGTGGTGTAAGAGGTTCACATTGGAGGAGTGAACAGAGGGATCTATGCATACTCTTCACCATGGTTACCCTTTACCACGTTACTCTCTACTATGGTTACTCTTTACCATGTATGCAACTTGTTTGTACCTTAAAAATTAAGACAAAATAAAAAACTAAAAGAATACATAAAATATGAAAAATTATATAACAAACACTTTGTATTTGAAACTGGTCAAACCTTAATATTTTGCAATATTTAGGTCAGTATTTTTAGTATATATGCTGCCGAAGTGAGCATGTGGGTCATTATTTCTAAAAACAAGATGTTACAGATAAAACTCAAATTCTTTTTCATTCCTTTCCTCATTCCTTTCTTCACCATTTTGCCATAGGAAAGTTTTCAAATTTAATGTTTATCTTATGCATGTATTAATGCTACTTCATACTAATATATTGCTTTTTCTACTGAGTCAAAAACCTAAATAAATAAGTACTTTTTTAATACTAGTGAACCCAGCCCTTAAAAATAGTTATGATGGTACATTCTCCATTTGCTTTGCCAGTGAAAATATTCAGGGAAAAAATAACAAATACACATGAACTACAATTAGTGCTTTTTAGGAAGGTGGAAACATCCTTAATTCGATTGGTACTTTTGTTTTCTTAGAATTATTTTGACAAGGACTTCCCTCCTTCAGCACAAAATCTTAGCTGAAATATTTATAGTGTTTATTTAGAGAGTGGGACAGTTCGTGCAATACTCATGGACTGTTGTGAACACCATCTTATCATGAAAATTGTTTTGTGGCATTCATTATTCTGGTAATCACCAGAAATAGATTACCACACTGTGCTTGGTTTGGTTTTCTGTACACATGAGCCTTTGATTAGTCATTCAAATGCTAACTGCCACAGGGTATGGATTAAAAAGAATGACTGAACTTATATCTCAGCTAATCATAATGAAGTATTTCTTTAAAAAAAAAACTTTATATGGACAGATCGTCTCAGTCGGTTGTAAAGAGGTTTTCCAACAGGCACTCCACATATTCACCTCATATTAGCTGGAATGAACTTCCCTAAGTCCTATGGCCAAGCTATGACATGAAGAAATCCGTGGGGTTTTTTTTAATTTCTTGTGTTAGAACTAAACACAGTCATTTAAATAGTTACCGAACATATAAAGTATAGTTTTTCTTTTTCTATGGCCTATCGTCACAGCCATTGATATTTCAGTCTTAACATAACGCCTCATGCAACACAAAATGTAATTATTCTATTGGCTTTTAAAATTATCCTTAGAATTTTTTTTTGTATTTTGTGGTTAAAATTAAGTACAATGCCTAACTGTTGATTTCCTATGAAGACCTAGGCCCTGTATCCTGCTGCTTCCAACCTCACCAAGCCCATTTTTAACCTTACATTGTTTCATGTATAAAATACTGATGAGGAAGCAACCCTTGAAGTGCTTTTAGAATAATTAGAGATAATGTATGTGGGATGATCAGTAAATTACTGATTTGTTTATTTTTACTCCATATTTGAGGATACAAACTCCTTCCTCTGTTTTGCTTTGACAATACTCCTCTTTTTACAGCCCTGATCATGTATAAAAATCATATGGATTTCATAAGCACACTTCCATTTATGTGATTATCTGACTGTCTCCCCTCACTGGATTGGAGCCTCTTTGAGAGCAAGGTAGATCCATAATGTTGCAGGTGGTGCCTGCACTTTCCAGCACGGCATCTGATCAACTCACAGCTCCAAGACCATGGCAAGTGTGTTAGTCACTTCCTCAAAATACCTGGTACACACAGCTTAATGGAAAAGAGGTTTATTTTGGCTCATTTTTCAATCCATAGTTGGCTGGCTCCAAAGCAGGAGGGCCTGGTAGAGAAGCATAGTGGAGGAAAAGCTATTCATCCCATGGTTGTCCAGGAAATAGAGGGAGAAAAAAGGGATGAGGAGGAAAATATACTCTTTTGGGTTATGCCCCCAGTGGCCTACCTCTCCTGTTGATGTCCTACCTCCTAACAGCAGGTCAGTGGCACTGCACCCACAATCCAATAATTTTTCAAAAGCTCCATCTATGAGCACATGTGGCTCTATGGTGACACCTAGATATAAACCATAATATTCTACCTCTGGTCCCCAAGACTCATCAGCTTCTCTTTATGCAAAATGGAAGTAGTACATCTCTAAGAGTTTCCCAAGTCTCAACAGTTTCAGCACTGCTGAAAGGTCAAAGTCCAATGCCTCCTCTGAGACTTAAGGCAGCTCTTCAACTATGAGACACTATGAAAATCCAAAACAAAGTTAAAAGGCACAGGACAACAGTTCCAATCTAAAAGGGAATGATAGATAGAAATCAAACTAAAGCAAGATGGAAACTCAACCAGGTGAATATTAAATCTTGTGTCTCTGGAACTGATGAGAAGCACCTGGCTCTGCTATTTTTCCTGTGTGTCAGGGGGTGATGTACATTGGCCGGTGGTGGTTATACCCTTCTCCTTTGCTTCCCTTTGCTCCTCCTTTCCCCTACAATGTCCTAGTTCAACTTGCTTTGGTGTCTGCTCTGGATGTCTAGTGACTATGCCCCTCTACTCCATGCCTAGTACATTTGGACTAGCAGAGAGGTGCCCCTTGCCTGCTCCCACTGCTGCCTTTTTGAAGAGGGGAGGTGGCACCCTGACATGGCTAAATTCAGGCAGAGATGAATCTGGGCCCATTGTTAACAGTCCCAAATCTTACAGCTAACTTTCCAGAAAATTTCATGCTTTCAGCTCTGTTCCTGCACAGTATAGTTGCCATGACAGCAGAGGCTGTCCAGGAGCCCTGCACCAGTCACAGGTCTGTACAAAAAGCATTCACAGGTCTGAAACTGCTATATAAGTAGCAGTCCTCATACACTTTTGGCATTGGTCCAAGAGGGCTCCATCCTGTATTTTATCACCCCTGTGCTGCAGCACATGCCCTGCTAAAACACTCACTTTGGTGGTCCTATTTATTTCTATTCATTTCTTGTGTAGTGTGGGCTCTAAAGGTTCTGTAAATCTACTTGGGATTTTTATCTGGAATAGTATGGACAGGGCAGATGGTTCAAAAGAAAGAGTAGCAAACACTAATTTTATTAGTGTTGAAGAGCTGCAGAGACCAACAGCCAACAAAGATCAGTAGCAGAGACCAGCATCCAGTGAAGTTGATCTACAGTGTCTGGCTCAAGCCAGCACTGGACAATTGGACAATGGCAGCTGTGAGTGGTACTGACCAGCAGCTGACTGTATCAACTGTTGACATCCAGCATTATCCAATGGCAAAGAGGTTCTCTTTGCCAATTCATGATTCCCATCTCAAAAGAACCCTAAGCTGACTGACAACAGCTCCACGCCCAGCATCCAGGACAAAGATGAAATCCAAAAGGCCTGGGAACCCCACCCCTACAGCATTGCTGGTAGTTGTAATTTTTATGTCTTCTCTTTGGGGCTGGTTTTACTCATTGGCTGTGGCTTTGCTCACTGTTCCACATTAGTGGCTTCTTGAACATTCTGGGGTCTCTACTGCATTTTTGGATTCCATCTCACAGATTCATGTACTACCTTCTCAGGAACACACTGCCTGGCCTTCCAGGACTTCCTCTGAAATCTTGGTGGATGCCTTTCTGATTATACAACTTTTGTGTTATACTTTGTATCTCGATGGCCTCCCAAAGTCTCATGTGGGCATAGACGGAGAATTTTAAAAGTGGCTGGACTAGGGTGTTTGAATGTGGATTAACAGTGTGATATGGGGATTAATGTGTGGATTATGGAAGCTCCACCTGGGTATGGGTGGCACCAATCAATAGGCTTACAGCTTGTGTGGAATATGAAGGAAAAGAGGAAATCCAGGCTTGCCTCCTGCTTTTTGATGCTTTTCTACCTTGTGCCTCTTTTACCTGACTGTTTCTCCTCTGTGATGCCCTTGTGCCATGCCACCCTGGGAGCCAGGGGACTATACACTGAAACCCCTACAAACTAGGAGCTGAAATAAGCCTTTCCTTTTGTAACTTTGGGTGTTTGATATTTTGTCTCAGCCAGGATAAAAGTAATTAAGACATCTTGCTGTTTTGCATGCCTACAAAACCAGCACCATGTAATAAGTCTATGGTCTGATGCCAGCTTGAGCAGTAGCCAGGCTGCCTTGAATCATGGCTCCTGAGGCATCCAAGTGCCTGGATATCTAAGCACTGTGAACCTAATCCCAGATAGTCAATTCTGTTAGGTAGCTATTCTAATGCAAGGTGCTCTGTGGCTCTCTTTTCAAAGCAAAGTCTTTTACATTTGCAACTTTGGACCTGAGAAGGGTACAGTCCTCCTGGCTTCTATGATGCACTCAAGCCATATTTTCTATTGTCCTGTTTCAAGCTACCTGGTTTCTTTTTAGTATTTTCAGCAACCTTCCTCTCTAAGGCAGAACTTTTGAAGGGTCTTCCTATATAGCCAAGCTGAATACTTTTCAAATGAGCTTTAGTTCCTGGCTTGGAGTATACACCTGACTAAAAGGAAAGAGTATCCCTGCTACAGTCTGAACATTAGGTTGTCTTGAAATTTCCTCTTCTAGATTAATTAATCCACTCCCCTCAAATTCAGTCTCTTCCAATGTCTCAGAAAATAAGCAAAATGTGCACACAAATTTTCTACTAGAACTTAACACACATACCCTGAAGTCCAGAGTCCTTGTTCCCAACTGAAACCTCCTCATCCTGGTCCTTTCTTCTTTTTTGTGTGAGACAGGTCCTGGCATGTAGTTCAGGCTGTCCAAGAGCTTTCTACTAAAACATGTTTGAGGAGAGGAATGGGGAGTTGGTAGGATCCCCAGAAAACATGAGAAGACAGACCAAAAGGCAGAATTAGCATTTTGACATTTTCTTTAAAGACTAGTAAGAAAACATTCAAAATGATTCTCCAGGGAATCATTCAACATGATTCTCTCGGGAAAGACTAGAGGTAGAAATGAGGCTTGGAAATGCTCAATGTTGATGATCTGAGGAAGACCCCAAGGGTTTAGTGTCAGACAGTTAGGCATAGAGAATTCTAGTAGGAGAAATCAGGGGGAGGTAGTGGCCTATGTTTCTCTTATACTGTGGAAACTAAAAGGTAATAAACAGTAATTGAAAATGAATATGAATAGTGGCAGGAAATGTGAATGTCTGTTCTAAATAATAATTGGCCATAGTTTAATTAGAAGGGACCTGAGAGAAGAGAAGTAGAATGGGGACAGATTAGCCAAAGATGAAGGTGGGGCAAGATAGACCCAGATGTTTCTGTGTCTCTAAGTCATTATCAATTGAGTCCTCTCTAGCAGCCCTTCCTGCTGTCCCAAACATCCTATCCCAGCCCCCTGCATACCTTTAAATCATTTGTGATTCATTACTTTTTTGTTCAACCTGTCTTACATAGCACAGCTTTCTCTACTCTTCCTGTGGCTAAGTACAATAAAAAGTGGGAGCTTCCCATCTCAAGTACACATATCCTGCAACATTTGTGAATAGAAGCTGATGTGTGTGTGCACAACAATTTCCTTTCAGTTACGATCTGTATGGGCACATATCTTGGAAGAAAATACACATGCATTGGTGGTGGACTATGGCGTTGGGAATGGGTTAGTAAAACTGATATTGATTAATGAAAACTATAAGCAAAGCTTTTAAAATGCTCATGAAGTTAAAATTAAGTAAAATATTAAAACGAGTCAAAATGGTTATGAAAAATCAAAGTCTCAAGGCAATGAAGGGAAACATTACACTGGACATTTTCAAAGCAAAATTTAAAGATGCAAACAAGGACAGTGGTTGCCAGGAGCTGGGGTCAGTGATATGGTATCCACTGGAAATGGTACGAGTGAGTTTTTGAGGGTAGAGAGATAATCTAGCTCAGTACTGTCAACAAAAATGCAGCTTGATTCACAATTTAAATCATTTAACCTTCAATTTTCTAATAGGTACTTTTTTAAAAGTAAGAAGAGCTCATGAGTGATCTGACATCATGAAAAATGTAGCATAGGGCATCTTTATGTGATGTTACAAAAGCCATTTTGAATTGGGAATCAAAAAGAATCCACTTTTAGGCTAAAACTGAACTTTAGCTAACCTAAGCAGCACATTCCACCCCTCCTTCCGCCCTCTGTGGCAGGACATTCCAACACCATAAAAGGATACAAAGAAAAAACCTAATAGACCTTCACCCTATTAGGCAAATCTCTGCTGCACTTACACATTCCAAACCAAATAAGGAAACATTCTTGCCTCCCTGACTATCCAGAACTCTAACCCTATAAAATCTGTAGTTGTAGCCCTGCTCGCAGTCGACGTTCTGAACTCCATGTTGGTTGTCGTCCACCAGCTAATAAGGCTTGTTTGTCTCTCCTCAGCCTCCATAGGTGAATCTTCTTGCTCTGCTTTTCGCCACAACACAAGGAAAAACTGAAGTGGAAGTGATCGTCTGAGAATCACTGCCAAGCTGGAAAGAGTGGAGATGGCCAAGGCTGACCCCAAGGCTGTGCAGCATCTCACGTTGGTGGGTACTCTCCACCAAAGACAGACACTCCCGAAGCACTCTCAGACCATGTCTTAGCAGATCGTTGGGGAAGTATTGATGGGAATAGTCGTAATCTACTGGACTGATCATGAGAAAAAAAATGTTGACCTTATGATGTAGGTTGGGGTGGGAAAACTGGAATGTCAAAACAAGGTATCCGGGGGCTGGGGATTTAGCTCAGCGGCACAGAGCCTGCCTGGCAAGCACAAGGTCGTGAGTTTGATTCCCGGTACCGGAAAACAAACAAACAAAAAAAAAAAGAAAGAAAGAAAACAAGGTATCTGCCACAAAAAATACAGTTGAATGTTGCTGATAATTTATATTAAAAAAAAAAAAACTTTTTTCCAAGGCACGGTTTTCTACAAGTAACTAATATGTGCAGACAGTTTATTTTTATTAAAAAGTGTGCATTCTTGCTACATCCTATGTAGTTTGTAGAGTGACCTCCCCCGTCCCCTATTTTGCAAACATGGTACCTTTACATCTTGAAACCTGGTCAGTTGTATTCTTAATTATTAAACATTGAACTTTGGTAGTTCTTGGGTAAGACTGCCAAATTTTATAGTGTACTTTTATGAAGTCATTCTTTCCTGTCATTTCTTTTGCACAAGTTGCTGTTTGATAAGTTACTGAAAATTTTTTTTAGATAAATAGTAAATCTTTAAATGATGTTCTTTGTTTTTCTTCTTTTTTTTTACTAGGGATCAGACTCGAATCACTTTTAGGCTTAATGAAGTAAGGCATTTGTAGAGTAAAATTCTGTCATTTTCAGCACAAAGTGTTGAACTAATACCCAATAGTGTGCTGACAATATTTTTCAAATAGCTAAAAACATTTAAAAATTGCTTATTCAGTAGTTTTTGTCATTACTTTGTTGCCAAAACTGAACCTTGACTTAGGACTAAGTGTGATGCTAATATCATTGAAATGCAACCGTTGCCACTGTACCATGTTAGTGACTTTAAATACAGCAAATAACTGAATAGCCTGATGTAGCAAGGCACTCAGTAGAGCTTTGCATTACATTCTAATTCTTTAGGAGAGCCATACACTGTTAATTAACAATGATTACCATAAAAACCTGGCAGGATTTAGAAAGTTACTGCATACATTTTTTGAACTGCTGGTTGGAAAAGAGACGAAAAAGAGACATATTAAGTGTCTGCCTATCACTTGGCTAGAAAATGATGAATGGCAATTGTAGTGGATTGATAATTGGTGGTCAACTTATAACCCCCAGCTGAACTGAGTAGGCATGGTGCTGGGTGTGTGAGGCCCACCTGGGAATTGCTGCCAGCAGCATAAGAAGCACAACTGGAGAAGAAGGAGGCTGTTGGGAGCAGAGAAAGGCTGCTGGGAGCTTATAGAAGCTGTAAGGAGCTGCTGGTTCTTTTGGAGGAACTCGTCATGCTGGCTTTCCTGATGAACTTGGCTGTTTTCATCCTCCAAGGAGCTTGGGATCTTGTTGGCACTGAGAATAGCTTCAGTTCACTTTGGGGGAGCTCTGATCCTCACTCTGAGCATTGCTTCTTGGCTCCGGAGAGGAAAAATGTGCACAGCTCAGTCTCCTGAAGAAGCTTGCTACATTGACTTTCCTGATGGGAACTCAGATGTCTCACCACTGGAGGAGCTCGGGACCTCACTGTTGCTGAGGAAGGTTGTGGTACCTCTAAGGGGAGCTCTGGTTCTTACTTTGCATGTTGCTTCCTGGCTCCAGTGCAGATCCCTCAGCCTGCTAGCACAGATCCTTTGTCCCGCTGGCACAGACTTCCTAGATTCCACCACTGACTTTGTTCCTTCACAGCACAGATCCATGAAACGGGCCTGCATGAGATATTGTTATGGGCTCTGGGCCTCCAACTAAACTCGTGGGAGGCATTGTTAGGAGCTCTAGGTCTTAAGCTGGACTCATGCACGACATTTCTGTGGGATCCAGGCCCTCAGCTGGATTCCTTGGTCTTAGTATGTGGACATATTTCCTGCACTCTTTTGTATATCATCCTTTGGGTGACTATTATAAATAATCATATAAAATATGTGTCCTGTATTATATTGTTCTCCCTGCACAATAAGCCCCAAACAAACACAACAAGCAGGCTCACATTCTTAAGAAATAATGTTTTGCCAGACGTGGTGGCACATGCCTGTAATCCCAGCACTCAGGAGGCTGAGGCAGGAAGAGCATTGCAAGTTTGAGGCCAGCCTGAACTACAAAGTGAGCTCAAGGCCAGCCTGAGCTGAACAGGGAGACCCTGCCTCAAAAAGACAAAAATAAATAAATAAATAAATAAATAAATAAAATAATTTTTTAGTTGAACTATTCCTTGCCTACATTCTTGCAGAGTAACAATATTGTTATTGATGATAGAAGAGACAGAGATAATAAATCTGGTCATTTGGAAACATGTCAGGAATGCTGGGAGTAGAAGGCAGAGTTGGTGATCTGTAAGGAATCCATATGACTGTTACTGCAAAGTTATTTCATACAGTAAAAGTGTGAATGGTTGAAGAAGTTGAGGGATAGTATGGACCTTCTTAAAGAGAAACCTTTAATGAAAATTGTATTTTTTTTAAGTTCTCCATATCATCAATCTTGTTTGTATTGTAAACATTTAACATTAAGACACATTTTGTTCTAATTATGCATGTATGAGGAACACAAATCAGTTCAGTAATTTTGTAATGAAATGAAATTTCCATGATTGTTTAGCTGCAACATACCGCAATCAGGTCAGTTAGTAGGACTGCAGGCTTAACCTATAGAGTTCCATTCTTCAACTGGATCAGACCAATTAAATTCCACATGCAGGGCCATTTCAAATCTCAGAAATGGCAAACAGAAATGATTGTGTTGACTACTGCAGGAAGGCTAGTACAGACTTAGGAAGAGTTGGTTTCCCTAAGTTACAGATTTCAGGAGCAGGACCTCTTAACCATAAATATCTGCCATAAAGATACCTGAAATTCTGCTAGGCACAAGTAACAATTTCAGTATATTGTATGTAACTCATGGAAAATATTATAATTTTACTATAAAATAAATATAAAAATACCAATACATACTTTAGCTGAGTGTTCTCTTAGTCCATATACCACCAGCTGCACTCTGAGGAGGTCCTCCTAGAGAGGAGATGAAGGCCTCAACTCACTCAGTGTTGGTTCTTGACTCTACTTGCAGTAAGAGACATAAATAGAAAGTAGAAGAAAATAGAGAAGGGACTTGAGTGTGAGGAGCTGAGGGGGCATGGCTCTGATGAAGGTCAGACTGGCCTCTCAGCAAAGGAATGTGACCTGTTTTTATAGAGGAACGAAGTTGGACTAGTTTGTTGTTGATTGTTATCCTATTTCTAGTTTTGCAAGATGGTTGTGGACAAGTTCTTATTGTTTGGGAAGGAAATATGGTTTCCATGAGATGATTATTTCTGCCTGCAGCACTCTTAATGTTTCAAAGGCTCTGCTGGAATCCAAAGTGACCTCAGGTTTAAGGCAATGACTGGGCATCCATTGGGAGTTGACTGACCTTATAAATCTTGTCTTGATGCCCTCAATTTTGATTAAAATTAATGTTTGTCATTTGTTTGCTTTTGAGACAGTTTCACATTATCTAAGTGTACCAGACCGGTCTTGAACTCACTACATAACCCAGGCTGGCCTTCAACTCATGGCAATCCAACTACCTCAGTTTCTCAAGTGCTGGGATTCCAGGTGTATGCCACCACACTTGGCAAAATTACTGTTAATAAAACTTACTTTATCTGTTTAAAGGCAGATTACACCTATAGTCCAGCAACATTAGCAGGCAGAAGTAAGAGAATCATAAACTCAAGCTCAGTGTGAACAACTTAATGACTTAATAAGACTTACCTCAAAATAAAAAGAAAAGTTCTGTGGATGTAACTCAGTATGAGTGCTCTGGGTTCCACCCGGGTATCTGTGACAGAGGGAAGAGTTTGAAATTGCAAAGAGAACTAATAATTGAGAGGATACAATCTCTAAGAACAAACAAGAATTTAAAAGAAAAGAGCCTTGAGATAAAAGGAGGACCAGCACCTTCTCCAAGGTAGAAGGGAAGTGAATGACGAAGGAAACACGAGGTACGTTAAACAGAGAAGAGCCTTCACAGGATTTGCTCTGCAGTGGAGAGAAGACTCACAGCAGCCGACCTGGATCAGTGCAGCAGTGGGACCGAGGGTCACTACTCAAGAGGGAGCTGGCGGCAACTGGAGGTGGGGAAGGATAAGAAGGACTCAAGTAGGACAGAAACGCCCTGCCAGGGCCCATGGACTTACGTCAGCAAGGGGTGGAGAGCTGCTGTGTCCACTAACAGAACCCAGTGTGATGAGTGGTATTATTGCTGTGGTTGATGCTTGTGATCATGGTCCCAAAAGTCAGACTAACAGGGTTTGAGTTTGAAGTCCACACCCTTCCTTTTTTGAAAAATAATCATTAAGATAAATAAAAATAATACTTAATTTGTGTGGCTACCTAAAAGAATCCCTGGCATATTAGTAAGAATGTTGTGCATTTTTTTCCTAAAGAAATATGAGAGCACTTAGGACAACTAAAAGCAGTCATGCTATGAAGTGGGGAGCTTAGCCTGAAGAATAGCCTGGCAGGCATTGGGAGAAAACAGTGAAAGAGTCTGGCATCCTAACTAGGAAGAGAGCCTAGAAAAACACACAAGGAGAAAGATGGGACTTTTGGTTTGGGCTATCAACTGAGGAAATGCTCAGAGTAATAACAACATGAGCTAAAATTTTGCAATAAGAAATCATAGCAATCCAACATACACTCATTGTATGACTTTTTAGATCAGGTGCCAGGTGCTGGGCACTCTTAGAAAGGGAAATAGCTGTCACCAAAACACGCAAACCTCTCTGTCTTTGTGGACTCTAAATCCCAGCAGTTGAACAGTTTCCCTGAGAACATGGTAGAGATTGTTTCAGCTATTTTGTAAAATTGTTGGTCTATTACTTTTTACTAAATGTGCAGTTTGAAGTGTTTATGGGGCATAGGCAAGGAGGAGCAATTTACGCTAGTTGTACAAATAACTCCAGAGTCAGTGGTATAAGTAGATAAAAATGAACAAATCAGGTACAGAGGGAAGAGGGATTGTACTGATTGTGGTTTTGACTTGCATTTTTGTAACAGTTGGTGATGTTGAGCAACTTTTCAAATATATGTTGACCACTTATATCTCTTCTTTTTAAAGAGATGTTTATTCAGATCATTTACTTATTTTAATGGGATTTCAACTCATTGTTGCTTTGTGTTCTCTAAGTGTACTAGATATTGATCCCTTGTAAAATTATTTGACAAATACTTTCCCCCAATCTGTTGTTTGCCTCTGTATTTTGTTGTTTATTCCTTTGCTATGAAGAAGCCTCTTCTATGATATAAGCTCATTTGTGTACTTTTGTTTGTTATATGTGCTTTCAGTGTCCAAAAAATCATTGCTTATGCTCCTATTTTGAAATTAATCTCTATGTTTTGTTTCATAATTTCATAGCTTCAGGTCTAACATTTAGGTCCTGGATACACTTTGAATTGGTTTTGTATGTAGCAAGTGGTAGGGTCCACGGAAAACCCTTCATTTCAAAGATTTCCCCCCCAAAAGCTGGGTAAACTACATCGTTTATCATTTTGACAAAAGAAAAAATTGTGACATAGTGAAACATTTATTTCTAAATTCTGTTTCCAAAAAGTGCTGTTTGCAACAGGACATGTTTAGAGCATGGTTAGAACATCACGCATACCTGGAGAGAACAAATTGTGTGCATGTGTCCATTCATGTGCTTTAACATCTGCTAATCTGCATACCATTCTATCTTTCATAACATGGAAAATCTGAGTGAAACTGGAGCGCTTCATTTCATTTTTTTTTTAAAAAGAGAATAATAATATTCAATAAGCTTCCTGTCTTTTAAGTAATTTGTCAAAATTAAATGGTCATTTACAAAATTGTTATAAACTGTAATTAACAATTTAGCAAATATTTTCTTTTAGTGCAATTAATACTATTTAAGTATTACAATGACTGTGACATCAACCAGTCGAGGTAAGGCCAGCTTTCTAGGTTAAAGGCAGGCCCACCACAAATGTCCTTAATTCGGTCTAGACACGAGTTAAGTATTTTCAGGGAGAAGTAAGGGTGGAAAGGAGAGACGACAAGGGGAGTAAATACAAATGGAGATGTCAGTATTTTATTTTTGTTATAGGGGTTTTTATTTTCATCATCTACCACGCTTGTGTCCTATTTTGAAGGGCAATGCTAAGAGATACCCAAGCTAACGAAGGTAGACATTGGGGATGAGTGTATGATTGTCCACAAGAGCTTTATCTTCTTTTCTGAATGGTTAAACTTTGACAACTTGACATGCCTTGTCATAGGCAGAGTGTATTTTCTATCCCAGTCACAAGTGTACCCTGGTGACTTCCACTGGCCAATAAACTTACAGCAAATATAATGCACAACTGTATCTAAGTAGCAAATCTATTGCATAGTTCAACTTACAAGGGGCCATTCTGTGCTCTGGACCCAGAAAGAGAAGACACTTTGTGCAGACCCAAGTAGCCTCACAGTCAACCCCAACCAGACCCTAAGCCCCCAGGTAATGTGACTAAGAAATAACAGTACAGTGGTCATAAGCCACTCTCATTTAGGTTTATTACTGATACAATATGATCCATTCATAATGGCCCTGAAAAGAGAGAACTTTAAAAAATATACTTTCCCTCTCCTTGTGAGTGCATCTGTCAAAGTGTCTGAATCAGTGATCATTGCTAGGAGGAGGGTAGGAACATGTGCACCTGTGCTCATGCAACCACAGGTTTGTCTAATAATGAATTGCAGAGAACTTGAAACTGCCTTAATCTTCCTTGTACTTTGTTCATGCCTTTCCTTTTCCTTACAGAATCCTTCAGTCCTAAATAAAGCATTAGATTGGATGAGACACAGTAGGTATTGGGTTAATAATATCCGTTAGTTATTGTGAGCTGGTAAGGTCAGCAATCTCCCGAATGGATGTACAGAGAAGGCTGAATAAAAGAGGCAAATGGAATGACTTCAGGGTTCCAGGAGGATCAAAACCTTCTCACAGAATTTGAGATTCTGTCAGGGCTAAGACCAAGACCTTCTCTTGGTGGCCCATATTTCTTTAGTTAGCAGAAGGAGGGAAGGGAGTACTCAAGAAGGGCAGAATCACTCAAGGACATCTGCAAGTAAGGTATTAAATTAATCCACCCAGCAGTAAGATGCCTGAGGCTACAATCATTATCTAGTTGAGGTTGGATCCAGGTGTCCCTGGCTGTGACGTTGTCTTATCCTTTGAAGTTTCCAGCTTCATCTACCATCACAGGCTCAGTAGGGATCAGTGACTCACAGAGGTTCACTTACTATGAGTCCACCTCCCATTTTCAGACGAGCAGCCTAGGCTTTGGACAGATTCACAAGGAATCATTAAAAGCCAGTTGGTTAATTTAAATCCTGCTAAGAGCTGCTTCATAGTGTCTCCATCGGTGGGTTTCTGTGCCAAGGTGTGGTGGGGAGTAGCACTGGTCTGACTCAGGATGCTGGAAGTCAGCAGGAGGCAGGGTGAGCATGCAGGGTTTGGCAGGACCATGGAACCTAGACAGCAAGGAAAATATCCTCATCAGGGGGATGGGAAAGGAACAGATCAGTTAAGGGGCCCCCAAGAATGACCTCAATTCCTGAATGATGAAATGGAGCTCAGAACCCCGTTGCCAGGCACCCATACCTAGCAGTCAACTGTAGCAAGCTCACTTGTCTGGAGACCTCAGACATAACAGGATGTTCTTGTCTTGTCTCCTGACTTCCCAAGACTCAGGTATAGGAGGTCACATAGCGGAGGCCTTGGCCACATTTGGAGATCATTGTTCTCCCATTGGCCTGGTCGCCGGTGGCCATTTTCACAGAATCCAAAGGTGAAACAGACTGAGCAGGACCCGGTCAACAAATCCCAGCCCATCGTTGTGACCCCTCCTTGTGTACACTCAACCCCTCCCTGGTATCAGTGTGTGTGTGTCATTGTGTGCCCATCTGTCTGTGTGAGTACTGTAGACTCTGTCTGCGCTGTTTGCACTTTGTTGAATGGCACAGCAGTTTGGCATTTTGCTAAGGTTATGGTTTACCTCTAAAATCCCCCTTTTGTCTCACATGTTATGGTGGGGTTGGGATGAGGCTGAATCCTTCAGGGGGTACTCTTATCAATGGGTTAATTGAGGAGTTCACAGCTGAAGGTGCTGCTAGGATTGGAGGCCTGGTTGGATGAGGTGGGTCAGTGGGGGTGTCGCCTACGAGGCTGTATTCAGTTCCTGTCCCCTCCCTTCTTGTTCTGCATGGTTGCTGTGGGTTGAGCAGCTGTCTACCATCACGGCCTTCCACCATGCCACTTCTGGCTTGGAGCCCCCTAGCAATGGACTGAACACTCTAAAACCATAATTCAGTTTTGAGTATTGGGTGTTTTTTCTCAATGATAAAAAGAGACTAATAGAGCTGCTGCTTCCATGTTTGAACCTCCATCCTTGGTCCCACCCCAGGATGAAAATGCATCAGTCCAGAGCCTGGAAATGCGCGGCTGTTTGGAAATCCTCTTCGAGGATGCACGCAAGAGCATGGTGAATGACCTAGTGCCTTCTGTGCTTCGTGGAGAGACCTGGTTCCTCCACAGATTTTTCCAAAGCTACCGATCAGTGGGCACCACACAGCAGGTGCTGGAGCTGCTGTTGAAAAGGTGCATGTCCCACCTCATGGACCTGGGTGGGGGTCACCACCTTCTGGCTGGGTCTTCAGGATACCATGCACAGTCTGCTGTGTGGAAACTGAGAGGCTCAAGGAAGACCCTTGGGTGCTGCCAGGCCCAAGGAATCTGAGCACTGAAAGCACCCGCCCTGGCTTTGCATGTGTAACCTTCACACACCCTGGGGGAGACACTATTAGCTTTGAGCCTCACTTACCTGAGACCTCAGACAAAGGAGTTTCCCCATCTGTAAAGAGGCTCCGCATGATCTCTGGGGAATCCCTCCCCTAGATCAAGCCAGAGCAGGAATCCTGGGGGTTATGTGAGGGGCACAGGATCCACTGAGGTTTCCAGGAACAACCTGGCTGGGTTCACTCATTGCCCACTCACACAAGAAGTGCGTGTTAAATGCAGTCTCGCTTCTGGGCCTTTGGCATAATCCAGGGAAAAGGCCAGGAAAATCCCTTCACTCCTGGGCTGCATTTTGACCTCAAAGTCAGTCATTGACACAGGAAGTCAGGGGGAGGGACAGTCCCTGTGTTACCTGTCACTTGGATCCATGTACTGAGGTTCATTTGCTCCCGCTGACCAAGGCAAAGCAGGACGTTTGTTGAGAGGAGAAAGGCCTTACTCACAGCCAGCTTCGAGGTGATGAAAGAGTGTTCTCCTGATATCATGGTGCCCAGGTGCAGGAGTCCTTTATAATAAAGAATGGAAAGAGAAGGGGTGACAGGAAGAGTACACATCTCCGGTCTTGCTCCATGGCTCCCCACAAGCCATAAATTTGGGTCCAGAGTTTTTGGGCCAGCATTTGCACATTCTGTCCATTCATCTAAGCAGAGGGAAGGACAGGGTAGCATTTAGGCCCAAGACCTGAGGGTGTTTAGAGAGGCCACCTGTCCCGAGGACAAAGTTGTAACCATCAAAGTTCCCTTTCTCCTTGCTGTGACAGGTGTGACACCCTCATGAACTCCTGCCAACAGGGCCGCATCCTCGCCTGCCTTGGCAGAGGTGGTGAACGTCAAGGCCGACTCAGAGAGTGAGTGGGCTTTGGTGTGA
>NW_004955413.1:5501043-5502381 GCF_000276665.1 Chinchilla lanigera | reverse complement strand
TCTCCTTTCCTGCTGTCCTGCCATCCTGGGTCAACCCTAAGCAGGGCATTCTTGGTGGTTGGAGCAGCACCCAGAGTTTCCATGATGCCTGACTCACAGACACAGGCTCCTAAGCTTCAGCCCCAATCTTTGAACTCTATCCTAGTCTGAGCTCCACTGGTCCCAGGCAGACAAGAAAGCTGAGGATCACCTGGATCTCACTGTTTGCACCTCTGTCCCCCAGGTCCTCAGTGAATGTCACATCCCCTCCTTCCTCGGAGACTGCAGCACAACAGCTCTGGAAGAGGCCCAGGTAAAGCGGCTCTGAAAGTACTAGGGTGGGTTTTAGCGCAGGAGGCACCAGGGACCTTGATGGCCAGAAAAACAAGGCGAATGTCCTTGATGGCCCCAATCTCCTCACAGGCCAAAGACCCTGCCTCCCCTTGCATCCAAGGAATCCAGGCTCATGAACAGAGCTGCCAGAAGTCCCACACCTGACTGTCATCTGGGGGGCCTTGTAGGGTCATTGACTCTGCTAAAAGCTTTGTCCTCCACAGTCCAGGGAGCAGGTCCACCAACTACGGCCCCTCTACAACCAGCAGGTGGGTGACTGCTGCATCATCAGGGTCAGCTTGGAGGAGGACAATGGAAACATATACAAGAGTATTTTGGTAAGCAGGTAGTAGGGGCTTCCCCTGAGGGTCACACCTAGTCAGAAAGGAAGGGAGGTTCTTCCGGAGGCTGAGGATGCTGTCAAGGCCATGAGAATACGGCCTTCACAGGTCGATGATCTTGGAGGTGGCTGGCAGAGTCTGTCTCTGCGTGGGCATCACTTAAACATGGAGCTAGCAGGGGCTGCTCACACCCTGTGTGTGGATGTGAGGCAGGGCCCCTCTCCTGCAGGCCACTCTCTGGCTAATGAGTCATTTCCAAATGTGACCCTGTAAACACAGGTCAGTGGTGCCATCTGTGCTCTGGCCCTTGGGGTGCAGGCATCCAGGGGTCCAGTCTGTGCCACTCACCAGTATAGTCTGCAATGCAGGGCAAGCCTGCCATGGTGCGGCCCCTCCTTTGGGGTGGGACCTGTGCCTGTCTCTTGCCCAGCCTCAGGAATCATCCCTGAGGGCAAGCAGCTCCCCCAGGAGGTAGGGAGGGGAGGGCGGGCTGCTGGAGGCAAAGGAGCTAAGGATGTGTGGGGGAGGACCCTGCTCATTACACCGAGGCTTCCCTTGGGGAGCAGAAGGGAAGAGACGCCTAAACCCGGCCAGGCCCCCTGTGCTCAGTGCTGTGGTGCCTTGGAGGGCCCCTTGTGGCTGCCCTCAGAGGGAGCACAGGAGAGCCTGCTCTGAGGGACTCTCA
>NW_004955413.1:5498711-5499738 GCF_000276665.1 Chinchilla lanigera | reverse complement strand
CCTCTGCACAGTCTGTCCTCAGGAGGTGTCCTAGATGGTGCTGGAGCTGGACTGCAGGGATCTCAGGCCTTTCCTGGAGGAGGATCTCCAAGGGTGGGGGCACCTGGAAGGGTCCCCTGTGAGCACCACTGACAAGCTCTCTACCCAACCCCACAGGACTGAAGATTCCTGAAAACAGCAATGTCTTCTATGCCATGAAGTCCGACTGCCCGTATAACTTCATCCTGAAACAGCAGACCTTCCTCAGCTGGCTGGATGCCAGTCACTGATCCTTGCCAAGCCTCTGTCGCTAGAGGGAAAGAGGACTGAAGGCTTTTGAAAGGCACCCGCTAAAGCCACCTTGTTGGGATCTGGCTGGACTAGACTGGCGCAGACTCTGCCGGTTACCATCTGCCCACCTGGAAGCCCAGGGCACCCCACACTCCTGTCTCACCTCAAACCGCTCCCTCTCTTGAATCAGCACCTGGTCCTTAACCCACTCACTTGGTCTCTGTAAAGAGATATTTCTCCGTTTCTCCCATGCTAAGGTTTTAAAGATTATATTTTTTATTGAATGAAACCAGGTGTCTCAGTTTGTGAAATTTGCTTACATTGTCTACATATGAACACATATCTGAAAGTATTAAGCCACTGTAAACCCAGAAAACCCAAACATTCCTCCACTTTAGGGTTCCAAAACAGTCACACAGCTTCCCTTGGTCTTTGGCCTAATGAGGCAACAATCCCTGGAAGAAGGAAGACAGAAGAAAGACTAACTGTCTTTTGAGAAATGAACTCTATTTCTTCCCTCATTTCCCAAAATTTCTATGTCAGAAGAAATCTAGAGTCAAAACTTCCACTTGGGATCAGGATTTTCTCCGAGCCTCTTCTAGAGCCAGGCGGCTAGAGATCCAGTAATCCACCTCCTGGTGTCAGGACCATCTCAGGCAGTTCAAACTCAGTAAGTAGCACAGGGCTGTTTGTAAAACATCTTCTGTCCTAGAGACAGAGCAGGAGAAAAGAGGACAAGGAATAATTCCTGATCTGG
>NW_004955413.1:5491382-5498134 GCF_000276665.1 Chinchilla lanigera | reverse complement strand
CTTTGGTTATGGTATGTCCTCTCCAAGACCGCCAGGTGTGGTGTCCACTGCTGTGTTCTGCACTTTAAGTTCATTTTGAGAGCCCATGCCACTAGGCTGCTACCCAGAAGCCTCTTACACTTCTGCAAGGTGCCAGCCCGGGGGTAGACCAGTGCACACAGAGGAGCAGGCATGAAGGTCTTAGAGGTGCCTCAAAGAGCAGTGTCAGACTGCCTCCTGTCCTTAGGCCTCGTACTGTCTCTACCACAGGGGAGTGCGCACTGGACCTGGGATGGTGGCTGTCATAAGGGTTAAGGTGGAATGTGCAGAAGTAGCCAGGCAGTGAGTGTCAGGTCTCACTGTCCCTTCCCTTCCAATCATCAGCACCCAGGTTGGGTTACAGGAAACACGTCACATTATATAAGGTCATCCATGCAACCAAGTTGTGAGCCAAATTGACTCCAGGTCCCCAAGCCTCAGTGGCAGCACCAAAGCCACTGTGACCTCACTGAGTGCCTGCTCCTATGACTGGAGGCTCAAGTCACTAGAAGTCATCAATTCCCAAAGGACCCAGGAGGTGGGCGGGGGAGGGGCTGAGATGAGCGAGCCCACAGCACATCACCTATCTACGCTCTATCACACCACGCACCTGGCAAAAGGCCAGGCCGCCCCTGCTCCACAGCCCCACACGGGCCCGCCTTGAGTCCAGTGGCAGCTGGGAGGGTGAAGGGAGGGGGCAGCGATCAAGGCTGGTGGCCCCCATGCCTTATCACCTTCCTCCCACTTCTGCTCTGCAGCCAGCCTCATCCTCTTTCTCTCTCATGGAGCCATCTGAGGCCCTGTCCCATCACCTCTGTTTGTTCAAGCTCTGGGCTACGTCCTTCCTGAAGAAAGCACCCGGCAGTGGCAGGCAGGGTGTACTTCAGGCCCTGGGAACTGCCAGGCCAGGCAGAGGTGGCCAGAGCCGCGTGGGCATCCAGTGTCCTGCACAGCTGGGGAACTGCTGCCTGTGATGCTGCTGGCCAAAGCTCAGGGCTCTCAGCACTACAGGAGGGTCTCCCGAGGGCCTTTCCCATCAAGGCAGGTGGGGACCTGGTTCAGGCACTGACCACTCCCAGGCTTTGCTCTGGACATAGCTGACCAGCAGTTCTTGTGCTCCCAGGGAGCCCTCCTGGGCCCCCAGTGCCAAACTTCCTGTTAGCGGCATGACAGTGTGTTTCCTTACTTCACAGAAGTCATCCCATTCTGTTCGTGTGTCATGCTGGACTAAATTCAGTCTAGCTTGGACCAAAGCTCCCCCTGTCTGAATGCTTGCAACGCAGGACCAGGACTGTACCTCTCACATAGCAGGCATTAGACAAATGCCCACCGAATCACCAAGTAAAATAACCTCCTTCAGGTTAGGGTTTGGAACTTGGAGAAAAGGGGGTTGAGGAATCTGTTCCACAACACTGGCTGTGGCCTCCCCACTGTGTCTGCTGGCTGCCACAAACAATTACTTGCTCAAGTGAATGTCAGGTTCCAGAGGCGCATCTTGCTCATTTGTACATGTCTGTGTTTGGCGACACCGCACGGACAGCTCTCAGCTCCTGGTTCAATGCCATTTGAAGTCAGTTGAGGAGTTCAAGGGTCGGTGGCTGGAAACTAAACCCAGATGTATCCATTCACTTTTAAGTGTCCTCCACTTAACAATGAATGTCTCCCTCTCCGTACAGACTTCACAGCATTATTACGGTAGAGTAGACCACCTGGCATCTCCTTCTCCAACATCCATGCAGGTGGTTTCCACTCAGGTCACCCAGGCATGGGGGTGACCCTGGGGTCCACTCAGACATGGACCCTGCCCTGGGGTTTCCACATCCAGGGGAGTGGGTGTGTGAGATGGGCAGCCCAACTGGGGCAGGCTGAGTGGTAGTCCAGGCGGATTCCCGGAAGAGGCAGCTTTGGGGCCGAGTTTTCAAGTCTGTCTGCAGAGAAGGGGCAGAATGTGCCAGCCCTCCCTCCCCGAGTTTCCAAGGGGCAGGAGACGTATTCATGACCACAGAAGTGTGAGCTTCTGCTTCAGGTTGTCCTGTAGTGGAAAAACCTCTGGATAAGAGGAGAGAGGCCTCCTCCAATGTCTGGATCAGAAAACTGCTGGTCCTTCATCCTCAGATGTGTGGCTTGCAGTTCCCCACCTGGAAAAGGCTTTAGGAATTGCTGTGGGATGGGTGGTGCAGGGATGCCCAGGTTTGGCACATAAGGGAGGAGGTGGCCTGTTCTCCCACTTCCTCTAAGGCCTCCCTCAGACCCCCATGACTGGAAAAGGGGTTGAGGGGCTATGTGCTCGGGAAGCCAGGATTCCTGGAGCCGGCACAGGCGGCTGAGTGCTGACTCTCACACGCCAGCCCCACCTGTCTCAGCACAGGGTCCTTCCTCCAAACCACCAGCTGCAGGCGTCACGCACACCTTAAACATCCCTTACAGTCCTGGATCTGAGGGCCCACCTGGGGAGGAGGCAGAGCCTGTCCAGCACCGTTAGCAACTGGAAGGGCCATTTCCCAGGTTCCCACCCAGGCCAGGTAGGGCGGAGGGCAGGATCTTCCCTGAGCCCGGGACTTAGGACTCTGCCTGTTCCCACCTCTCTGATGGGGAAGGTGACCCTCAGGAAACTCGAAGCAGCTGCCGAGATCCCATGGCGAGTAAGGAGTGGAGCTGCTGCTGCAGCCTGCAGCCTCCGTGTGGCTGCCGAGCTCGACCCTTTCCTTGTGCCTTTCCCTCTCCTGTGAGGTCTGTTGTCTCCCAGCAACAGTCTTATCTTCTGGGGATGAGTGGGACGCTTGGAACCGCATCCCTCCCCTCCTCTGTCCTTCTCCCCTGGGAAGCGATGCCCACACTGCTGGGAGGGAAGCCCACAGCACAGGCAAAACTCAGCCCTGTCCATCCATGTCCCAGGACAGTTTCCTTTCCCTTAAGGACACAGCAGGCAGCACTCGGGGACATAGTGCATATTCTTTATTCTACTGCAGAGGGCGGGAGTGTTTGCTAGGAACTTGCTCCTTGTCAGAGCCTCGGGCATGTGGAAATGATTCCCATCTCACTTAGTCCCCAGCAAGGCCCAGGGAAGCAGTCTGGAGTGAGACAAGGGCAGTGACTAGGGAAGGATGCTGTTGGGTAAACTTCTGACTCCTGTTTCTATCTGCTGTGCGACCTTAGGCAGGTTACTCAAACTTTCTGGGCTTCCGTTCTTCATCTACCAAAGAGAAGTTGCCATGAATGAGAGGAAGGCTTGGTGCACACCAGCCATACCCTTGTTCCCAGTCCACACAAGGGAAAACTGAGTCTTAGGGGTGCTGGCCTGGCCCTCACAGGATGAGCTGATAACTGGGCTCACACCTAGGCTGGCCCAACACAAAGCACTCTCTGCTGACTGCAGCTTCCTAAACACATGACAGACTGAATCTCGTGTCCAGTGCTGGCCAGAGACAGCCCAGAATGACCAGTTAAACAGCAGGTCTGGACCAAAGATTGGGCAAAGGAGCTCCAGCATCAAAAGCGCACACAAATCCTGATCTCAGCTCATCCTGAAAATGTCCCAAGTAGCCTCTTCTGGGCCTGAGGGGCCACGTGCAGCACCAGGGTAATGCAAGCTTCCATGTCCACCTGAGACACCCTCATGCACCTGGGACTCAGCGTGGTAGTCAAGAGTCTTTCCTCTCTGTCAACCTCATCCAGACATCCCGATCCCTTTCCTGGGATACAGCCAGCCCAGGATCCATTCTCACTAATGAAATTCCCCAGGGTGCAGAGATGGATCACGCGTCGGCCTGGTCTTAACCTTCCTGCAGAGGTGAAGCAAGCAAATGCAACAACTCCCTGGTGAGGAGGTGTGGCTGAGGGGTCTCTGTGGGTGTCAAGGACCACCAGGCACTGGTAGGGCAGGGTGGAATACACGTGTCATCACGTGGCTGGTGAGTACACAATCATGCCTTGCAGTTGGAGAAAGTCCCCTTGGGGAGACTCCCAGGAAGCCCCGGCAGTCCAGCAGAAGGCTGAGTGACTCACAATGAAGCACCCTGCTGGCCACCACATGTCTCTTCTCTCTGTATCCCCAGTGCTCCCTGGGCCTCACAAATTCCCCCGAATAAATTACCCTACAGCACACATCAGGAATGCTGTCAAGCCCCTGGGTTGACTTTAGGTACATCTGGCTGAATGGAAAATGGAACACCAGACTTCTGGCTCTAGACTGCCTTCCTGGGGCCTGGGTATGGGGAGAGGAGAGGTGTGCAGGGCCTCCATGGAGACCCCAGTAGAAAGGTGATGGTCTTATAGCAGGTAGGCATAACTTAGCCCAGCTGTGTCTCCTGGGTGTTAGCTCCTCAGAAAACCAAATATGATTCATTTCCATAATGACAGAATTCCAATACCAGAAAGCAGGAGACTGAGCCAAGCTGGGCCACTGCAACTGCACTGATAGACTGGGTACAACATAAGGGACAGAAAGGCTTGCCTCACTCTCTCCCTGGTTGATTTTTCTGTGTTGTGCCTCCATGAACTGTTGCCCTCTGCCAAGTGCCACCCTGCCTTGGAGCCAGGCACTTGAGCACCGAAACCTCCACATTCTGAAAACTAAATCAATATTTTCCTCTAAACTTTGGGTGTTGGATATTTTGTTTCAGCAATAAGAACAGTGAGTAAGACAATATAAGATATTAATTATATGATACCAAGTTATATGCAGGCATAAAATATTCACATTATATTAAAACCCAAAGACAAATGTACGTAAGATTTTGAAATATCCAATTGTAGTACATTTGTGTAGTTCTGTAGTAATTTAAAGAAAATTGAGATTATTCTGCACATATTGGCTATTAACTATATAATTCTTTTATACTTTTATTTCATCCCATATTCTATCACACGAGATTTTCTAGGTGTGTAATTTTCTATTCTCTGTGTAGCTTTCCATTTTCAAATAGATTTTAACAAGACCTATGAATGATTACTGAACTTAGTGACTTAGGTTGTACATTTTAGTTATTTCAATAACATTTTATTTTTTTGTTTTAAAGAGAGTAGTAAATGAGAAAAAAAAGAAAAATAGCAGCATACCAACCTCACAAAAAAAGTGAAACAAAGGAAGAACATTAAACGTGATACAGGGTTCCAAGACAAAATGATAAGAATTAACAGTGGTTGTTATATTACATGTTGTTATCTTCAAATGCATTGCTCATGTTACCAGATGTAAGAATGGACGATTGTTCAACTCATGAAAGAGAATAAGAAAATTATTATTCAATAAAACATTAGAAATAGGGGGCTGGGTATTTAGCTCAGCGGCAAAGCGCCTGCCTGGCAAGTTCAATGTCGTGAGTTCAGTTCCTGGTACGGGAGAAAAACCAAAAAAAAAAAAAAAAAAAGAGATAATACAGAGTTTCACTAGACAAGATGGTAGGAATTCACTATAGTTGTTCCATTGCATATTGTTACCTTCACATCAGTTGCTCAGATTACCAGATATACGCATGCAAAATTGGTCAGAACATAAAAAATTTTAAGCATTAACTGTTCCTTTCAATATATAATTAGACACCATCAGTACAGTTATCCCAGATATTCATATATATATATACATATATATACACACACATAAATATGGCCTTCCTTCTTTCTTTTTTCTTCTTTCCCTCATCCCAGTCATTCCTTCCTTTGAGCAGTTTCTGTTTCCTATCATCTATTGTACGTTTTCAGATTTGCTTATTCTTTCAGTTTCCTAAACCAGGGAGACAATGAGGTTTACACATGTGGGTCCGATTTATTTCACTTATTAGTATGGTCCCTATTTGCATCCATTTAGCTACAAAAGCCTCGAGTTTATCTTTTTTTTATATCTGAGTAATACTCCATTGTATGAACATCTTTTTTATCCATTCCTCAGTGGATAGGCATTTGGGTTATTTCCAAGATTTAGCTATAACAAATTGTGTTGCTATAAACTTGGGTGCACATATATCCTTGTGTTATGATGTTTTTAATATTTCTGGGAAAATATCCAGAAGTGGAATAGCTGGGTTAAGTGGGACTTCCAATCCTAGTTTTGTGAGGAATCTCCAAACTGATTTCCACAGTGGTTTCACCAATCTCCCACCAGCAGTGGAGTAGGGTTCCTGCTTCCCCACAGCCTCTCCAGCAGTTGTTATTGGTTGATATCTTCATGACAGCCATTCTTTCTGGGGTAAGATGGAATCTCAGTGTTGTTTTAATTTGCATTTCTTGAATGACTCATGATGTTGAACATTTTTTCATGTATTTATTTGCCATTAGTATTTCTTCATTTGAGAAGTGTGTATTCATGCCAGATACTCTTTTTTGGATTGGGTCTTTGAATTTGGGGGGCTTGATTTTTAAGTTCTTTATATGTCCTAGGTAGAAGTCCTTTGTCTGAGGAGCAGCTGGCTAAAATTTTTTCCCGATTTGTGGGTTGTCTTTTTACTCTATTGAAGATTTGTTTTGATGTGCAAAAACTTTTCTTTTTTTTATTTTAAAAATAAAAGGAGGAAAACATTAACAGACAGACAACATTTTACAAAATGAACAGTACAGACAATACAGAGTTACGAACAAAGTGGTAGGGAATTAACAATGCTTGTTGTATTACATATTGATATCTTCAAAGTGGTTTCTCATGAAAACAGATATAGACATGCAATACTGATCAACCAAGGACTCATTGACAGTTTCTTTCAGCAAAGAAATAGAAGACAGTAGAACAGCCATGTTAACTA